>NW_026904062.1:0-187571 GCF_024500275.1 Phycodurus eques
GTTTCGCTCCATTCTTAGGCCTTTATTGACTAAATTGTAACATGACGACATTTGTGATTTCGGCAGAACTTTGGAACCCTTAAGTTTGAGCTAGTAGGCTGACATTCGACACACTCGATTGTTTTGAATCCACCTTTCAGATGAGGTCTCTTCCAAGCCTCTCGGAGGTCGTGCGGCTGAAACACGAGCGTCGAAGCATTCCGTTTCGCTCCAGTAGTAGGCCTTTATTGACTAAATTGAAACATGACGACCCATGTGATTTCGGCAGAACTTTTGAACCCTTAATTTTGAACTAGTGGGCTGACGTTTGACACACTCGATCGTTGTGAATCCACCTTTCAGATGAGGTCTCTTCCAAGCCTCTCGGAGGTCGTGCGGCTGAAACACGAGCATCGAAGCATTCCGTTTCGCTCCAGTAGTAGGCCTTTATTGACTCAATTGAAACATGACGACATTTGTGATTTCGGCAGAACTTTGGAACCCTTAAGTTTGAGCTAGTGGGCTGACGTTCGACACACTCGATCGTTGTGAATCCACCTTTCATATGAGGTCTCTTCCAATCCTCTCGGAGTTCGTGCAGCCGAAACACGAGCTTCGAAGCATTCCGTTTCGCTCCAATAGTAGGCCTTTCTTGACTAAATTGTAACATGACGACCTATGTGATTTCGGCAGAACCTTTGAACCCTTAAGTTTGAGATTGTGGGCTGACATTCGACACACTCGATCGTTGTGAATCCACCTTTCAGATGAGGTCTCTTCCAAGCCTCTCTGAGGTCGTGCGGCCGAAACACAAGCGTCGAAGCATTCCGTTTTGCTCCAGTCGTAGGCCTTTATTGACTAAATTGTAACATGACGACCGATATGATTTCGGCAGAACTTTTGAACCCTTAAGTTTGAGCTAGTGGGCTGACGTTCGACACACTCGATCGTTGTGAAACCACCTTTCAGATGAGGTCTCTTCCAATCCTCTCGGAGTTCGTGCAGCCGAAACACGAGCTTCGAAGCATTCCGTTTCGCTCCAGTAGTTGGCCTTTATTGACTAAATTGTAACATGACGACCGATATGATTTCGGCAGAACTTTTGAACCCTTAAGTTTGAGATTATGGGCTGACGTTCGACACACTCGATCGTTGGGAATCCACCTTTCAGATGAGGTCTCTTCCAAGCCTCTCGGAGGTCGTGCGGCCGAAACACGAGCGTCGAAGCATTCCGTTTCGCTCCAGTAGTAGTCCTTTATTGACTAAATTGTAACATGATGACCGATGTGATTTCGGCAGAACTTTTGAACCCTTAAGTTTGAGTTTGTGGGCTGACGTTCGACACACTTGATCGTTGTGAATCCACCTTTCAGATGAGGTCTCTTCCAAGCCTCTCGGAGGCCGTGCGGCTGAAACACGAGCGTCGAAGCATTCCGTTTCGCTCCAGTTGTAGGCCTTTATTGACGAAATTGAAACATGACGACCTATGTGATTTCGGCAGAACTTTTGAACTCTTAAGTTTGAGCTAGTGGGCTGACGTTCGACACATTCGATCGTTGTGAATCCACCTTTCAGATGAGTTCTCTTCCATGCCTCTCGGAGGTCGTGCGGACGAAACACAAGCGCCGAAGCATTCCGTTTCGCTCCAATAGTAGGCCTTTATTGACTAAATTGTAACATGACGACCTATGTGATTTCGGCAGAACTTTTGAACCCTTAAGTTTGAGCTAGTGGTCTGACGTTTGACACACTCGATCGTTGTGAATCCACCTTTCAGATGAGGTCTCTTCCAAGCCTCTCGGAGGTCGTGCGGCAAAAACACAAGCGTCGAAGCATTCCGTTTCGCTCCAGTCGTAGGCCTTTATTGACTAAATTGTAACATGACGACCGATATGATTTCGGCAGAACTTTTGAACCCTTAAGTTTGAGATTGTGGGCTGACGTTCGACACACTCGATCGTTGTGAATCCACCTTTCAGATGAGGTCTCTTCCAAGCCTCTCGTAAGTCGTGCGACCGAAACACGAGCGTCGAAGCATTCCGTTTCGCTCCATTACTAGTCCTTTATTGACTAAATTGTAACATGACGACCTATGTGATTTCGGCAGAACTTTTGAACCCTTAAGTTTTAGCTTGTGGGCTGACGTTCGACACACTCGATCGTTGTGAATCCACCTTTCAGATGAGGTCTCTTCCAAGCCTCTCGGAGGTCGTGCGGCTGAAACACGAGCGTCGTAGCATTCCGTTTCGCTCCAGTAGTTGGCCTTTCTTGACTAAATTGAAACATGACGACCTATGTGATTTCGGCAGAACTTTTGAACCCTTAAGTTTGAGCTAGTGGGCTGACGTTTGACACACTCGATCGTTGTGAATCCACCTTTCAGATGAGGTCTCTTCCAATCCTCTCGGAGTTCGTGCAGCCGAAACACGAGCTTCGAAGCATTCCGTTTCGCTCCAGTAGTTGGCCTTTATTGACTAAATTGTAACATGACGACCGATATGATTTCGGCAGAACTTTTGAACCCTTAAGTTTGAGATTATGGGCTGACGTTCGACACACTCGATCGTTGGGAATCCACCTTTCAGATGAGGTCTCTTCCAAGCCTCTCGGAGGTCGTGCGGCCGAAACACGAGCGTCGAAGCATTCCGTTTCGCTCCAGTAGTAGTCCTTTATTGACTAAATTGTAACATGATGACCGATGTGATTTCGGCAGAACCTTTGAACCCTTAAGTTTGAGCTTGTGGGCTGACGTTCGACACACTTGATCGTTGTGAATCCACCTTTCAGATGAGGTCTCTTCCAAGCCTCTCGGAGGCCGTGCGGCTGAAACACGAGCGTCGAAGCATTCCGTTTCGCTCCAGTTGTAGGCCTTTATTGACGAAATTGAAACATGACGACCTATGTGATTTCGGCAGAACTTTTGAACTCTTAAGTTTGAGCTAGTGGGCTGACGTTCGACACATTCGATCGTTGTGAATCCACCTTTCAGATGAGTTCTCTTCCATGCCTCTCGGAGGTCGTGCGGACGAAACACAAGCGCCGAAGCATTCCGTTTCGCTCCAATAGTAGGCCTTTATTGACTAAATTGTAACATGACGATCTATGTGATTTCGGCAGAACCTTTGAACCCTTAAGTTTGAGATTGTGGGCTGACATTCGACACACTCGATCTTTGTGAATCCACCTTTCAGATGAGGTCTCTTCCAAGCCTCTCTGAGGTCGTACGGCCGAAATACAAGCGTCGAAGCATTCCGTTTCGCTCCATTCTTAGGCCTTTATTGACTAAATTGTAACATGACGACCGATATGATTTCGGCAGAGCTTTTGAACCCTGAAGTTTGAGCTAGTGGGCTGACGTTCGACACAATCGATCGTTGTGAATCCACCTTTCAGATGAGGTCTCTTCCAAGCCTCTCGGAGGTCGTGCGGCCGAAACACAAGCGTCGAAGCATTCCGTTTCGCTCCAGTCGTAGGCCTTTATTGACTAAATTGTAACATGACGACCGATATGATTTCGGCAGAACTTTTGAACCCTTAAGTTTGAGATTGTGGGCTGACGTTCGACACACTCGATCGTTGTGAATCCACCTTTCAGATGAGGTCTCTTCCAAGCCTCTCGTAAGTCGTGCGACCGAAACACGAGCGTCGAAGCATTCCGTTTCGCTCCATTACTAGTCCTTTATTGACTAAATTGTAACATGACGACCTATGTGATTTCGGCAGAACTTTTGAACCCTTAAGTTTGAGCTTGTGGGCTGACGTTCGACACACTTGATCGTTGTGAATCCACCTTTCAGATGAGGTCTCTTCCAAGCCTCTCGGAGGCCGTGCGGCTGAAACACGAGCGTCGAAGCATTCCGTTTCGCTCCAGTTGTAGGCCTTTATTGACGAAATTGAAACATGACGACCTATGTGATTTCGGCAGAACTTTTGAACTCTTAAGTTTGAGCTAGTGGGCTGACGTTCGACACATTCGATCGTTGTGAATCCACCTTTCAGATGAGTTCTCTTCCATGCCTCTCGGAGGTCGTGCGGACGAAACACAAGCGCCGAAGCATTCCGTTTCGCTCCAATAGTAGGCCTTTATTGACTAAATTGTAACATGACGATCTATGTGATTTCGGCAGAACCTTTGAACCCTTAAGTTTGAGATTGTGGGCTGACATTCGACACACTCGATCGTTGTGAATCCACCTTTCAGATGAGGTCTCTTCCAAGCCTCTCGGAGGTCGTGCGGCCGAAACACAAGCGTTGAAGCATTCCGTTTCGCTCCATTCTTAGGCCTTTATTGACTAAATTGTAACATAACGACCGATATGATTTCGGCAGAGCTTTTGAACCCTGAAGTTTGAGCTAGTGGGCTGACGTTCGACACAATCGATCGTTGTGAATCCACCTTTCAGATGAGGTCTCTTCCAAGCCTCTCGGAGGTCGTGCGGCCGAAACACAAGCGTCGAAGCATTCCGTTTCGCTCCAGTCGTAGGCCTTTATTGACTAAATTGTAACATGACGACCGATATGATTTCGGCAGAACTTTTGAACCCTTAAGTTTGAGATTGTGGGCTGACGTTCGACACACTCGATCGTTGTGAATCCACCTTTCAGATGAGGTCTCTTCCAAGCCTCTCGTAAGTCGTGCGACCGAAACACGAGCGTCGAAGCATTCCGTTTCGCTCCATTACTAGTCCTTTATTGACTAAATTGTAACATGACGACCTATGTGATTTCGGCAGAACTTTTGAACCCTTAAGTTTTAGCTTGTGGGCTGACGTTCGACACACTCGATCGTTGTGAATCCACCTTTCAGATGAGGTCTCTTCCAAGCCTCTCGGAGGTCGTGCGGCTGAAACACGAGCGTCGTAGCATTCCGTTTCGCTCCAGTAGTTGGCCTTTCTTGACTAAATTGAAACATGACGACCTATGTGATTTCGGCAGAACTTTTGAACCCTTAAGTTTGAGCTAGTGGGCTGACGTTTGACACACTCGATCGTTGTGAATCCACCTTTCAGATGAGGTCTCTTCCAATCCTCTCTGAGTTCGTGCAGCCGAAACACGAGCTTCGAAGCATTCCGTTTCGCTCCAGTAGTTGGCCTTTATTGACTAAATTGTAACATGACGACCGATATGATTTCGGCAGAACTTTTGAACCCTTAAGTTTGAGATTATGGGCTGACGTTCGACACACTCGATCGTTGGGAATCCACCTTTCAGATGAGGTCTCTTCCAAGCCTCTCGGAGGTCGTGCGGCCGAAACACGAGCGTCGAAGCATTCCGTTTCGCTCCAGTAGTAGTCCTTTATTGACTAAATTGTAACATGATGACCGATGTGATTTCGGCAGAACCTTTGAACCCTTAAGTTTGAGCTTGTGGGCTGACGTTCGACACACTTGATCGTTGTGAATCCACCTTTCAGATGAGGTCTCTTCCAAGCCTCTCGGAGGCCGTGCGGCTGAAACACGAGCGTCGAAGCATTCCGTTTCGCTCCAGTTGTAGGCCTTTATTGACGAAATTGAAACATGACGACCTATGTGATTTCGGCAGAACTTTTGAACTCTTAAGTTTTAGCTTGTGGGCTGACGTTCGACACACTCGATCGTTGTGAATCCACCTTTCAGATGAGGTCTCTTCCAAGCCTCTCGGAGGTCGTGCGGCTGAAACACGAGCGTCGTAGCATTCCGTTTCGCTCCAGTAGTTGGCCTTTATTGACTAAATTGAAACATGACGACCTATGTGATTTCGGCAGAACTTTTGAACCCTTAAGTTTGAGCTAGTGGGCTGACGTTTGACACACTCGATCGTTGTGAATCCACCTTTCAGATGAGGTCTCTTCCAATCCTCTCTGAGTTCGTGCAGCCGAAACACGAGCTTCGAAGCATTCCGTTTCGCTCCAATAGTAGGCCTTTATTGACTAAATTGAAACATGACGACCTATGTGATTTCGGCAGAACTTTTGAACCCTTAAGTTTGAGATTGTGGGCTGACGTTCGACACACTCGATCGTTGTGAAACCACCTTTCAGATGAGGTCTCTTCCAAGCCTCTCGGAGGTCCTGCGGCCGAAACACGAGCGTCGAAGCATTCCGTTTCCCTCCAGTAGGAGGCCTTTATTGACTAAATTGTAACATGACGACCTATGTGATTTCGGCAGAACTTTTGAACCTTTAAGTTTGAGCTAATAGACTGACTCTCGACACACTCGATCGTTTTGAATCCACCTTTCAGATGAGGTCTCTTGCAATCCTCTCGGAGGTCGTGCGGCCGAGCGGCGACTGTCAAAGCATTCAGTTTCGCTCCAGTCGTAGGCCTTTATTGACTAAATTGTAACATGTCGACCTATGTGATTTCGGCAGAACTTTTGAACCCTTAAGTTTGAGCTAGTGGGCTGACGTTTAACACACTCGATCGTTTTGAATCCACCTTTCAGATGACGTCTTTTCCAAGCTTCTCGGAGGTCGTGCGGCCGAAACACGAGCGTCGAAGCATTCCGTTTCGCTCCAGTAGTAGGCCTATATTGACTAAATTGTAACATGACGACCTATGTGATTTCGGCAGAACTTTTGAACCCTTAAGTTTGAGCTTGAAGGCTGACATTCGACACACTCGATCGTTTTGAATCCACCTTTCAGATGACGTCTTTTCCAAGCCTCTCGGAGGTCCTGCGGCCGAAACACGAGCGTCGAAGCATTCCGTTTCCCTCCAGTAGGAGGCCTTTATTGACTAAATTGTAACATGACGACCTATGTGATTTCGGCAGAACTTTTGAACCTTTAAGTTTGAGCTAATAGACTGACTTTCGACACACTCGATCGTTTTGAATCCACCTTTCAGATGAGGTCTCTTCCAAGCCTCTCGGAGGTCGTGCGGCCGAAAACACGAGCGTCGAAGCATTCCATTTCGCTCCAGTAGTAGGCCTACATTGACTAATTTGTAACATGACGACCTATGTGATTTCGGCAGAACTTTTGAACCCTTAAGTTTGAGCTCGTGGGCTGACTTCGACGCACACGATCGTTTTGAATCCACCTTTCAAATGACGTCTCTTCCAATCCTCTCGGAGGTCGTGCGGCTGAAACACGAGCGTCGAAGCATTCCGTTTCGCTCCAGGAGTAGGCCTTTATTGACTAAATTGTAACATGACGACCTATGTGATTTCGGCAGAACTTTTGAACCCTTAAGTTTGAGCTAGTGGTCTGACGTTTGACACACTCGATCGTTGTGAATCCACCTTTCAGATGAGGTCTCTTCCAAGCCTCTCGGAGGTCGTGCGGCAAAAACACAAGCGTCGAAGCATTCCGTTTCGCTCCAGTCGTAGGCCTTTATTGACTAAATTGTAACATGACGACCGATATGATTTCGGCAGAACTTTTGAACCCTTAAGTTTGAGATTGTGGGCTGACGTTCGACACACTCGATCGTTGTGAATCCACCTTTCAGATGAGGTCTCTTCCAAGCCTCTCGTAAGTCGTGCGACCGAAACACGAGCGTCGAAGCATTCCGTTTCGCTCCATTACTAGTCCTTTATTGACTAAATTGTAACATGACGACCTATGTGATTTCGGCAGAACTTTTGAACCCTTAAGTTTTAGCTTGTGGGCTGACGTTCGACACACTCGATCGTTGTGAATCCACCTTTCAGATGAGGTCTCTTCCAAGCCTCTCGGAGGTCGTGCGGCTGAAACACGAGCGTCGTAGCATTCCGTTTCGCTCCAGTAGTTGGCCTTTCTTGACTAAATTGAAACATGACGACCTATGTGATTTCGGCAGAACTTTTGAACCCTTAAGTTTGAGCTAGTGGGCTGACGTTTGACACACTCGATCGTTGTGAATCCACCTTTCAGATGAGGTCTCTTCCAATCCTCTCTGAGTTCGTGCAGCCGAAACACGAGCTTCGAAGCATTCCGTTTCGCTCCAATAGTAGGCCTTTCTTGACTAAATTGTAACATGACGACCTATGTGATTTCGGCAGAACTTTTGAACCCTTAAGTTTGAGATTGTGGGCTGACCTTCGACACACTCGATCGTTGTGAATCCACCTTTCAGATGAGGTCTCTTCCAAGCCTCTCGGAGGTCGTGCGGCTGAAACACGAGCGTCGAAGCATTCCGTTTCGCTCCAGGAGTAGGCCTTTATTGACTAAATTGTAACATGACGACCTATGTGATTTCGGCAGAACTTTTGAACCCTTAAGTTTGAGCTAGTGGTCTGACGTGGTCTGACGTTTGACACACTCGATCGTTGTGAATCCACCTTTCAGGTGAGGTCTCTTCCAAGCCTCTCGGAGGTCGTGCGGCAAAAACACAAGCGTCGAAGCATTCCGTTTCGCTCCAGTCGTAGGCCTTTATTGACTAAATTGTAACATGACGACCGATATGATTTCGGCAGAACTTTTGAACCCTTAAGTTTGAGATTGTGGGCTGACGTTCGACACACTCGATCGTTGTGAATCCACCTTTCAGATGAGGTCTCTTCCAAGCCTCTCGTAAGTCGTGCGACCGAAACACGAGCGTCGAAGCATTCCGTTTCGCTCCATTACTAGTCCTTTATTGACTAAATTGTAACATGACGACCTATGTGATTTCGGCAGAACTTTTGAACCCTTAAGTTTTAGCTTGTGGGCTGACGTTCGACACACTCGATCGTTGTGAATCCACCTTTCAGATGAGGTCTCTTCCAAGCCTCTCGGAGGTCGTGCGGCTGAAACACGAGCGTCGTAGCATTCCGTTTCGCTCCAGTATTTGGCCTTTCTTGACTAAATTGTAACATGACGACCTATGTGATTTCGGCAGAACTTTTGAACCCTTAAGTTTGAGATTGTGGGCTGACGTTCGACACACTCGATCGTTGTGAATCCACCTTTCAGATGAGGTCTCTTCCAAGCCTCTCGGAGGTCGTGCAGCCGAAACACGAGCTTCGAAGCATTCCGTTTCGCTCCAGGAGTAGGCCTTTATTGACTAAATTGTCACATGATGACCTTTGTGATTTCGGCAGAACTTTTGAACCTTTAAGTTTGAGCTAGTAGACCGACATTCGACACACTCGATCGTTTTGAATCCACCTTTCAGATGAGGTCTCTTGCAATCCTCTCGGAGTTCGTGCGGCCGAGCGGCGACTGTCAAAGCATTCAGTTTCGCTCCAGTCGTAGGCCTTTATTGACTAAATTGTAACATGTCGACCTTTGTGATTTCGGCAGAACTTTAGAACCCTTAAGTTTGAGCTAGTAGGCTGACATTCGACACACTCGATCGTTTTGAATCCACCTTTCAGATGAGGTCTCTTCCAAGCCTCTCGTAAGTCGTGCGACCGAAACACGAGCGTCGAAGCATTCCGTTTCGCTCCATTACTAGTCCTTTATTGACTAAATTGTAACATGACGACCTATGTGATTTCGGCAGAACTTTTGAACCCTTAAGTTTTAGCTTGTGGGCTGACGTTCGACACACTCGATCGTTGTGAATCCACCTTTCAGATGAGGTCTCTTCCAAGCCTCTCGGAGGTCGTGCGGCTGAAACACGAGCGTCGTAGCATTCCGTTTCGCTCCAGTAGTTGGCCTTTATTGACTAAATTGAAACATGACGACCTATGTGATTTCGGCAGAACTTTTGAACCCTTAAGTTTGAGCTAGTGGGCTGACGTTTGACACACTCGATCGTTGTGAATCCACCTTTCAGATGAGGTCTCTTCCAATCCTCTCTGAGTTCGTGCAGCCGAAACACGAGCTTCGAAGCATTCCGTTTCGCTCCAATAGTAGGCCTTTCTTGACTAAATTGTAACATGACGACCTATGTGATTTCGGCAGAACTTTTGAACCCTTAAGTTTGAGATTGTGGGCTGACGTTCGACACACTCGATCGTTGTGAATCCACCTTTCAGATGAGGTCTCTTCCAAGCCTCTCGGAGGTCGTGCGGCTGAAACACGAGCGTCGAAGCATTCCGTTTCGCTCCAGGAGTAGGCCTTTATTGACTAAATTGTAACATGACGACCTATGTGATTTCGGCAGAACTTTTGAACCCTTAAGTTTGAGCTAGTGGTCTGACGTTTGACACACTCGATCGTTGTGAATCCACCTTTCAGATGAGGTCTCTTCCAAGCCTCTCGGAGGTCGTGCGGCAAAAACACAAGCGTCGAAGCATTCCGTTTCGCTCCAGTCTTAGGCCTTTATTGACTAAATTGTAACATGACGACCGATATGATTTCGGCAGAACTTTTGAACCCTTAAGTTTGAGATTGTGGGCTGACGTTCGACACACTCGATCGTTGTGAATCCACCTTTTAGATGAGGTCTCTTCCAAGCCTCTCGTAAGTCGTGCGACCGAAACACGAGCGTCGAAGCATTCCGTTTCGCTCCATTACTAGTCCTTTATTGACTAAATTGTAACATGACGACCTATGTGATTTCGGCAGAACTTTTGAACCCTTAAGTTTTAGCTTGTGGGCTGACGTTCGACACACTCGATCGTTGTGAATCCACCTTTCAGATGAGGTCTCTTCCAAGCCTCTCGGAGGTCGTGCGGCTGAAACACGAGCGTCGTAGCATTCCGTTTCGCTCCAGTAGTTGGCCTTTCTTGACTAAATTGTAACATGACGACCTATGTGATTTCGGCAGAACTTTTGAACCCTTAAGTTTGAGATTGTGGGCTGACGTTCGACACACTCGATCGTTGTGAATCCACCTTTCAGATGAGGTCTCTTCCAAGCCTCTCGGAGGTCGTGCAGCCGAAACACGAGCGTCGAAGCATTCCGTTTCGCTCCAGGAGTAGGCCTTTATTGACTAAATTGTCACATGATGACCTTTGTGATTTCGGCAGAACTTTTGAACCTTTAAGTTTGAGCTAGTAGACCGACATTCGACACACTCGATCGTTTTGAATCCACCTTTCAGATGAGGTCTCTTGCAATCCTCTCGGAGTTCGTGCGGCCGAGCGGCGACTGTCAAAGCATTCAGTTTCGCTCCAGTCGTAGGCCTTTATTGACTAAATTGTAACATGTCGACCTTTGTGATTTCGGCAGAACTTTAGAACCCTTAAGTTTGAGCTAGTAGGCTGACATTCGACACACTCGATCGTTTTGAATCCACCTTTCAGATGAGGTCTCTTCCAAGCCTCTCGGAGGTCGTGCGGCTGAAACACGAGCGTCGAAGCATTCCGTTTCGCTCCAGTAGTAGGCCTTTATTGACTAAATTGAAACATGACGACCTATGTGATTTCGGCAGAACTTTTGAACCCTTAAGTTTGAACTAGTGGGCTGACGTTCGACACACTCGATCGTTGTGAATCCACCTTTCAGATGAGGTCTCTTCCAAGCCTCTCGGAGGTCGTGCCGCTGAAACACGAGCATCGAAGCATTCCGTTTCGCTCCAGTAGTAGGCCTTTATTGACTAAATTGAAACATGACGACTTTTGTGATTTCGGCAGAACTTTGGAACCCTTAAGTTTGAGCTAGTGGGCTGACGTTCGACACACTCGATCGTTTTGAATCCACCTTTCAGATGAGGTCTCTTCCAAGCCTCTCGGAGGTCGTGCGGCCGAAAACACGAGCGTCGAAGCATTCCATTTCGCTCCAGTAGTAGGCCTACATTGACTAATTTGTAACATGACGACCTATGTGATTTCGGCAGAACTTTTGAACCCTTAAGTTTGAGCTCGTGGGCTGACTTCGACGCACTCGATCGTTTTGAATCCACCTTTCAAATGAGGTCTCTTCCAATCCTCTCGGAGGTCGTGCGGCTGAAACACGAGCGTCGAAGCATTCCGTTTCTCTCCAGGAGTAGGCCTTTATTGACTAAATTGTAACATGTCGACCGATATGATTTCGGCAGAACTTTTGAACCCTTAAGTTTGAGATTGTGGGCTGACGTTCGACACACTCGATCGTTGTGAATCCACCTTTCAGGTGAGGTCTCATCCAAGCCTCTCGTAAGTCGTGCGACCGAAACACGAGCGTCGAAGCATTCCGTTTCGCTCCATTACTAGTCCTTTATTGACTAAATTGTAACATGACGACCTATGTGATTTCGGCAGAACTTTTGAACCCTTAAGTTTTAGCTTGTGGGCTGACGTTCGACACACTCGATCGTTGTGAATCCACCTTTCAGATGAGGTCTCTTTCAAGCCTCTCGGAGGTCGTGCGGCTGAAACACGAGCGTCGTAGCATTCCGTTTCGCTCCAGTAGTTGGCCTTTATTGACTAAATTGAAACATGACGACCTATGTGATTTCGGCAGAACTTTTGAACCCTTAAGTTTGAGCTAGTGGGCTGACGTTTGACACACTCGATCGTTGTGAATCCACCTTTCAGATGAGGTCTCTTCCAATCCTCTCGGAGTTCGTGCAGCCGAAACACGAGCTTCGAAGCATTCCGTTTCGCTCCAATAGTAGGCCTTTCTTGACTAAATTGTAACATGACGACCTATGTGATTTCGGCAGAACTTTTGAACCCTTAAGTTTGAGATTGTGGGCTGACTTTCGACACACTCGATCGTTGTGAATCCACCTTTCAGATGAGGTCTCTTCCAAGCCTCTCGGAGGTCGTGCAGCCGAAACACGAGCTTCGAAGCATTCCGTTTCGCTCCAGGAGTAGGCCTTTATTGACTAAATTGTCACATGATGACCTTTGTGATTTCGGCAGAACTTTTGAACCTTTAAGTTTGAGCTAGTAGACCGACATTCGACACACTCGATCGTTTTGAATCCACCTTTCAGATGAGGTCTCTTGCAATCCTCTCGGAGTTCGTGCGGCCGAGCGGCGACTTTCAAAGCATTCAGTTTCGCTCCAGTCGTAGGCCTTTATTGACTAAATTGTAACATGTCGACCTTTGTGATTTCGGCAGAACTTTAGAACCCTTAAGTTTGAGCTAGTAGGCTGACATTCGACACACTCGATCGTTGTGAATCCACCTTTCAGATGAGGTCTCTTCCAATCCTCTCGGAGTTCGTGCAGCCGAAACACGAGCTTCGAAGCATTCCGTTTCGCTCCAGTAGTTGGCCTTTCTTGACTAAATTTTAACATGTCGACCTTTGTGATTTCGGCAGAACTTTGGAACCCTTAAGTTTGAGCTAGTGGGCTGACGTTCGACACACTCGATCGTTGTGAATCCACCTTTCAGATGAGGTCTCTTCCAATCCTCTCGGAGTTCGTGCAGCCGAAACACGAGCTTCGAAGCATTCCGTTTCGCTCCAGTAGTTGGCCTTTCTTGACTAAATTTTAACATGTCGACCTATGTGATTTCGGCAGAACTTTAGAACCCTTAAGTTTGAGCTCGTAGGCTGACCTTCATGACACTCGATCGTTGTGAATCCACCTTTCAGATGAGGTCTCTTCCAAGCCTCTCGGAGGTCGTGCAGCCGAAACACGAGCGTCGAAGCATTCCGTTTCGCTCCAGGAGTAGGCCTTTATTGACTAAATTGTCACATGATGACCTTTGTGATTTCGGCAGAACTTTTGAACCTTTAAGTTTGAGCTAGTAGACCGACATTCGACACACTCGATCGTTTTGAATCCACCTTTCAGATGAGGTCTCTTGCAATCCTCTCGGAGTTCGTGCGGCCGAGCGGCGACTGTCAAAGCATTCAGTTTCGCTCCAGTCGTAGGCCTTTATTGACTAAATTGTAACATGTCGACCTTTGTGATTTCGGCAGAACTTTAGAACCCTTAAGTTTGAGCTAGTAGGCTGACATTCGACACACTCGATCGTTTTGAATCCACCTTTCAGATGAGGTCTCTTCCAAGCCTCTCGGAGGTCGTGCGGCTGAAACACGAGCGTCGAAGCATTCCGTTTCGCTCCAGTAGTAGGCCTTTATTGACTAAATTGAAACATGACGACCTATGTGATTTCGGCAGAACTTTTGAACCCTTAAGTTTGAACTAGTGGGCTGACGTTCGACACACTCGATCGTTGTGAATCCACCTTTCAGATGAGGTCTCTTCCAAGCCTCTCGGAGGTCGTGCCGCTGAAAACACGAGCGTCGAAGCATTCCATTTCGCTCCAGTAGTAGGCCTACATTGACTAATTTGTAACATGACGACCTATGTGATTTCGGCAGAACTTTTGAACCCTTAAGTTTGAGCTCGTGGGCTGACTTCGACGCACTCGATCGTTTTGAATCCACCTTTCAAATGAGGTCTCTTCCAATCCTCTCGGAGGTCGTGCGGCTGAAACACGAGCGTCGAAGCATTCCGTTTCTCTCCAGGAGTAGGCCTTTATTGACTAAATTGTAACATGTCGACCGATATGATTTCGGCAGAACTTTTGAACCCTTAAGTTTGAGATTGTGGGCTGACGTTCGACACACTCGATCGTTGTGAATCCACCTTTCAGGTGAGGTCTCATCCAAGCCTCTCGTAAGTCGTGCGACCGAAACACGAGCGTCGAAGCATTCCGTTTCGCTCCATTACTAGTCCTTTATTGACTAAATTGTAACATGACGACCTATGTGATTTCGGCAGAACTTTTGAACCCTTAAGTTTTAGCTTGTGGGCTGACGTTCGACACACTCGATCGTTGTGAATCCACCTTTCAGATGAGGTCTCTTTCAAGCCTCTCGGAGGTCGTGCGGCTGAAACACGAGCGTCGTAGCATTCCGTTTCGCTCCAGTAGTTGGCCTTTATTGACTAAATTGAAACATGACGACCTATGTGATTTCGGCAGAACTTTTGAACCCTTAAGTTTGAGCTAGTGGGCTGACGTTTGACACACTCGATCGTTGTGAATCCACCTTTCAGATGAGGTCTCTTCCAATCCTCTCGGAGTTCGTGCAGCCGAAACACGAGCTTCGAAGCATTCCGTTTCGCTCCAATAGTAGGCCTTTCTTGACTAAATTGTAACATGACGACCTATGTGATTTCGGCAGAACTTTTGAACCCTTAAGTTTGAGATTGTGGGCTGACTTTCGACACACTCGATCGTTGTGAATCCACCTTTCAGATGAGGTCTCTTCCAAGCCTCTCGGAGGTCGTGCAGCCGAAACACGAGCTTCGAAGCATTCCGTTTCGCTCCAGGAGTAGGCCTTTATTGACTAAATTGTCACATGATGACCTTTGTGATTTCGGCAGAACTTTTGAACCTTTAAGTTTGAGCTAGTAGACCGACATTCGACACACTCGATCGTTTTGAATCCACCTTTCAGATGAGGTCTCTTGCAATCCTCTCGGAGTTCGTGCGGCCGAGCGGCGACTTTCAAAGCATTCAGTTTCGCTCCAGTCGTAGGCCTTTATTGACTAAATTGTAACATGTCGACCTTTGTGATTTCGGCAGAACTTTAGAACCCTTAAGTTTGAGCTAGTAGGCTGACATTCGACACACTCGATCGTTGTGAATCCACCTTTCAGATGAGGTCTCTTCCAATCCTCTCGGAGTTCGTGCAGCCGAAACACGAGCTTCGAAGCATTCCGTTTCGCTCCAGTAGTTGGCCTTTCTTGACTAAATTTTAACATGTCGACCTATGTGATTTCGGCAGAACTTTAGAACCCTTAAGTTTGAGCTCGTAGGCTGACCTTCATGACACTCGATCGTTGTGAATCCACCTTTCAGATGAGGTCTCTTCCAATCCTCTCGGAGTTCGTGCAGCCGAAACACGAGCTTCGAAGCATTCCGTTTCGCTCCAGGAGTAGGCCTTTATTGACTAAATTGTCACATGATGACCTTTGTGATTTCGGCAGAACTTTTGAACCTTTAAGTTTGAGCTAGTAGACCGACATTCGACACACTCGATCGTTTTGAATCCACCTTTCAGATGAGGTCTCTTGCAATCCTCTCGGAGTTCGTGCGGCCGAGCGGCGACTTTCAAAGCATTCAGTTTCGCTCCAGTCGTAGGCCTTTATTGACTAAATTGTAACATGTCGACCTTTGTGATTTCGGCAGAACTTTAGAACCCTTAAGTTTGAGCTAGTAGGCTGACATTCGACACACTCGATCGTTTTGAATCCACCTTTCAGATGAGGTCTCTTCCAAGCCTCTCGGAGGTCGTGCGGCTGAAACACGAGCATCGAAGCATTCCGTTTCGCTCCAGTAGTAGGCCTTTATTGACTAAATTGAAACATGACGACTTTTGTGATTTCGGCAGAACTTTGGAACCCTTAAGTTTGAGCTAGTGGGCTGACGTTCGACACACTCGATCGTTGTGAATCCACCTTTCAGATGAGGTCTCTTCCAATCCTCTCGGAGTTCGTGCAGCCGAAACACGAGCTTCGAAGCATTCCGTTTCGCTCCAGTAGTTGGCCTTTCTTGACTAAATTTTAACATGTCGACCTATGTGATTTCGGCAGAACTTTAGAACCCTTAAGTTTGAGCTCGTAGGCTGACCTTCATGACACTCGATCGTTGTGAATCCACCTTTCAGATGAGGTCTCTTCCAAGCCTCTCGGAGGTCGTGCGGCCGAAACACAAGCGTCGAAGCATTCCGTTTCGCTCCAGTCGTAGGCCTTTATTGACTAAATTGTAACATGACGACCGATATGATTTCGGCAGAACTTTTGAACCCTTAAGTTTGAGATTGTGGGCTGACGTTCGACACACTCGATCGTTGTGAATCCACCTTTCAGATGAGGTCTCTTCCAAGCCTCTCGTAAGTCGTGCGACCAAAACACGAGCGTCGAAGCATTCCGTTTCGCTCCATTACTAGTCCTTTATTGACTAAATTGTAACATGACGACCTATGTGATTTCGGCAGAACTTTTGAACCCTTAAGTTTGAGCTTGTTGGCTGACGTTCGACACACTCGATCGTTGTGAATCCACCTTTCAGATGAGGTCTCTTCCAAGCCTCTCGGAGGTCGTGCGGCTGAAACACGAGCGTCGTAGCATTCCGTTTCGCTCCAGTAGTAGGCCTTTATTGACTAAATTGAAACATGACGACCTATGTGATTTCGGCAGAACCTTTGAACCCTTAAGTTTGAGATTGTGGGCTGACATTCGACACACTCGATCGTTGTGAATCCACCTTTCAGATGAGGTCTCTTCCAAGCCTCTCTGAGGTCGTGCGGCCGAAACACAAGCGTCGAAGCATTCCGTTTCGCTCCAGTCGTAGGCCTTTACTGACTAAATTGTAACATGACGACCGATATGATTTCGGCAGAACTTTTGAACCCTTAAGTTTGAGATTGTGGGCTGACGTTCGACACACTCGATCGTTGTGAATCCACCTTTCAGATGAGGTCTCTTCCAAGCCTCTCGGAGGTCGTGCGGCTGAAACACGAGCGTCGTAGCATTCCGTTTCGCTCCAGTAGTTGGCCTTTATTGACTAAATTGAAACATGACGACCTATGTGATTTCGGCAGAACTTTTGAACCCTTAAGTTTGAACTAGTGGGCTGACGTTTGACACACTCGATCGTTGTGAATCCACCTTTCAGATGAGGTCTCTTCCAATCCTCTCGGAGTTCGTGCAGCCGAAACACGAGCTTCGAAGCATTCGGTTTCGCTCCAATAGTAGGCCTTTCTTGACTAAATTGTAACATGACGACCTATGTGATTTCGGCAGAACCTTTGAACCCTGAAGTTTGAGATTGTGGGCTGACATTCGACACACTCGATCGTTGTGAATCCACCTTTCAGATGAGGTCTCTTCCAAGCCTCTCTGAGGTCGTGCAGCCGAAACGCAAGCGTCGAAGCATTCCGTTTTGCTCCAGTCGTAGGCCTTTATTGACTAAATTGTAACATGACGACCGATATGATTTCGGCAGAACTTTTGAACCCTTAAGTTTGAGATTGTGGGCTGACGTTCGACACACTCGATCGTTGTGAATCCACCTTTCAGATGAGGTCTCTTCCAAGCCTCTCGTAAGTCGTGCGACCGAAACACGAGTGTCGAAGCATTCAGTTTCGCTCCAGTTGTAGGCCTTTATTGACTAAATTGTAACATGACGACCGATATGATTTCGGCAGAACTTTTGAACCCTTAAGTTTGAGATTGTGGGCTGACGTTCGACACACTCGATCGTTGTGAATCGACCTTTCAGATGAGGTCTCTTCCAAGCCTCTCGGAGGTCGTGCGGCTGAAACACGAGCGTCGTAGCATTCCGTTTCGCTCCAGTAGTTGGCCTTTATTGACTAAATTGAAACATGACGACCTATGTGATTTCGGCAGAACTTTTGAACCCTTAAGTTTGAGCTAGTGGGCTGACGTTTGACACACTCGATCGTTGTGAATCCACCTTTCAGATGAGGTCTCTTCCAATCCTCTCGGAGTTCGTGCAGCCGAAACACGAGCTTCGAAGCATTCGGTTTCGCTCCAATAGTAGGCCTTTCTTGACTAAATTGTAACATGACGACCTATGTGATTTCGGCAGAACCTTTGAACCCTTAAGTTTGAGATTGTGGGCTGACATTCGACACACTCGATCGTTGTGAATCCACCTTTCAGATGAGGTCTCTTCCAAGCCTCTCTGAGGTCGTGCGGCCGAAACACAAGCGTCGAAGCATTCCGTTTTGCTCCAGTCGTAGGCCTTTATTGACTAAATTGTAACATGACGACCGATATGATTTCGGCAGAACTTTTGAACCCTTAAGTTTGAGATTGTGGGCTGACGTTCGACACACTCGATCGTTGTGAATCCACCTTTCAGATGAGGTCTCTTCCAAGCCTCTCGTAAGTCGTTCGACCGAAACACGAGCGTCGAAGCATTCCGTTTCGCTCCAGTACTAGTCCTTTATTGACTAAATTGTAACATGACGACCTATGTGATTTCGGCAGAACTTTTGAACCCTTAAGTTTGAGCTTGTGGGCTGACGTTCGACACACTCGATCGTTGTGAAACCACCTTTCAGATGAGGTCTCTTCCAAGCCTCTCGGAGGTCGTGCGGCTGAAACACGAGCGTCGAAGGATTCCGTTTCGCTCCAGTAGTTGGCCTTTATTGACTAAATTGAAACATGACGACCTATGTGATTTCGGCAGAACTTTTGAACCCTTAAATTTGAGCTAGTGGGCTGACGTTTGACACACTCGATCGTTGTGAATCCACCTTTCAGATGAGGTCTCTTCCAAGCCTCTCGGAGGTCGTGCAGCCGAAACACGAGCTTCGAAGCATTCCGTTTCGCTCCAGGAGTAGGCCTTTATTGACTAAATTGTCACATGATGACCTTTGTGATTTCAGCAGAAGTTTTGAACCTTTAAGTTTGAGCTAGTAGACTGACATTCGACACACTCGATCGTTTTGAATCCACCTTTCAGATGAAGTCTCTTGCAATCCTCTCGGAGTTCGTGCGGCCGAGCGGCGACTGTCAAAGCATTCAGTTTCGCTCCAGTAGTAGGCCTTTATTGACTAAATTGAAACATGACGACTTTTGTGATTTCGGCAGAACTTTGGAACCCTTAGGTTTGAGCTAGTGGGCTGACGTTCGACACACTCGATCGTTGTGAATCCACCTTTCAGATGAGGTCTCTTCCAATCCTCTCGGAGTTCGTGCAGCCGAAACACGAGCTTCGAAGCATTCCGTTTCGCTCCAGGAGTAGGCCTTTATTGACTAAATTGTCACATGATGACCTTTGTGATTTCGGCAGAACTTTTGAACCTTTAAGTTTGAGTTGTAGACTGACATTCGACACACTCGATCGTTTTGAATCCACCTTTCAGATGAGGTCTCTTGCAATCCTCTCGGAGTTCGTGCGGCCGAGCGGCGACTGTCAAAGCATTCAGTTTCGCTCCAGTAGTAGGCCTTTATTGACTAAATTGTAACATGTCGACCTATGTGATTTCGGCAGAACTTTTGAACCCTTAAGTTTGAACTAGTGGGCTGACGTTTGACACACTCGATCGTTGTGAATCCACCTTTCAGATGAGGTCTCTTCCAAGCCTCTCTGAGGTCGTGCGGCCGAAACACAAGCGTCGAAGCATTCCGTTTTGCTCCAGTCGTAGGCCTTTATTGACTAAATTGTAACATGACGACCGATATGATTTCGGCAGAACTTTTGAACCCTTAAGTTTGAGATTGTGGGCTGACGTTCGACACACTCGATCGTTGTGAATCCACCTTTCAGATGAGGTCTCTTCCAAGCCTCTCGTAAGTCGTTCGACCGAAACACGAGCGTCGAAGCATTCCGTTTCGCTCCAGTACTAGTCCTTTATTGACTAAATTGTAACATGACGACCTATGTGATTTCGGCAGAACTTTTGAACCCTTAAGTTTGAGCTTGTGGGCTGACGTTCGACACACTCGATCGTTGTGAAACCACCTTTCAGATGAGGTCTCTTCCAAGCCTCTCGGAGGTCGTGCGGCTGAAACACGAGCGTCGAAGGATTCCGTTTCGCTCCAGTAGTTGGCCTTTATTGACTAAATTGAAACATGACGACCTATGTGATTTCGGCAGAACTTTTGAACCCTTAAGTTTGAGCTAGTGGGCTGACGTTTGACACACTCGATCGTTGTGAATCCACCTTTCAGATGAGGTCTCTTCCAAGCCTCTCGGAGGTCGTGCAGCCGAAACACGAGCTTCGAAGCATTCCGTTTCGCTCCAGGAGTAGGCCTTTATTGACTAAATTGTCACATGATGACCTTTGTGATTTCAGCAGAAGTTTTGAACCTTTAAGTTTGAGCTAGTAGACTGACATTCGACACACTCGATCGTTTTGAATCCACCTTTCAGATGAGGTCTCTTGCAATCCTCTCGGAGTTCGTGCGGCCGAGCGGCGACTGTCAAAGCATTCAGTTTCGCTCCAGTAGTAGGCCTTATTGACTAAATTGAAACATGACGACTTTTGTGATTTCGGCAGAACTTTGGAACCCTTAAGTTTGAGCTAGTGGGCTGACGTTCGACACACTCGATCGTTGTGAATCCACCTTTCAGATGAGGTCTCTTCCAATCCTCTCGGAGTTCGTGCAGCCGAAACACGAGCTTCGAAGCATTCCGTTTCGCTCCAGGAGTAGGCCTTTATTGACTAAATTGTCACATGATGACCTTTGTGATTTCGGCAGAACTTTTGAACCTTTAAGTTTGAGTTGTAGACTGACATTCGACACACTCGATCGTTTTGAATCCACCTTTCAGATGAGGTCTCTTGCAATCCTCTCGGAGTTCGTGCGGCCGAGCGGCGACTGTCAAAGCATTCAGTTTCGCTCCAGTAGTAGGCCTTTATTGACTAAATTGTAACATGTCGACCTATGTGATTTCGGCAGAACTTTTGAACCCTTAAGTTTGAACTAGTGGGCTGACGTTTGACACACTCGATCGTTGTGAATCCACCTTTCAGATGAGGTCTCTTCCAAGCCTCTCGGAGGTCGTGCAGCCGAAACACGAGCTTCGAAGCATTCCGTTTCGCTCCAGTAGGAGGCCTTTATTGACGAAATTGTAACATGACGACTTATGTGATTTAGGCAGAACTTTTGAACCTTTAAGTTTGAGCTAGTAGACTGACATTCGACACACTCGATCGTTTTGAATCCACCTTTCAGATGAGGTCTCTTCCAAGCCTCTCGGAGGTCGTGCGGCCGAAACACGACCGTCGAAGCATTCCGTTTCCCTCCAGTAGTAGGCCTATATTGACTAAATTGTAACATGACGACCTATGTGATTTCGGCAGAACTTTTGAACCCTTAAGTTTGAACTAGTGGGCTGACGTTTGACATACTCGATCGTTGTGAATCCACCTTTCAGATGACGTCTTTTCCAAGCCTCTCGGAGGTCCTGCGGCCGAAACACGAGCGTCGAAGCATTCCGTTTCGCTCCAGTAGGAGGCCTTTATTGACTAAATTGAAACATGACGACTTTTGTGATTTCGGCAGAACTTTGGAACCCTTAAGTTTGAGCTAGTGGGCTGACGTTCGACACACTCGATCGTTGTGAATCCCCCTTTCAGATGAGGTCTCTTCCAATCCTCTCGGAGTTCGTGCAGCCGAAACACGAGCTTCGAAGCATTCCGTTTCGCTCCAGTAGTTGGCCTTTCTTGACTAAATTGTAACATGACGACCTATGTGATTTCGGCAGAACTTTTGATCCCTTAAGTTTGAGATTATGGGCTGACGTTCGACACACTCGATCGTTGTGAATCCACCTTTCAGATGAGGTCTCTTCCAAGCCTCTCGGAGGTCGTGCGGCCGAAACACAAGCGTCGAAGCATTCCGTTTCGCTCCAGTAGTAGGCCTTTATTGACTAAATTGAAACATGACGACCTATGTGATTTCGGAAGAACTTTTGAACCCTTAATTTTGAACTAGTGGGCTGACGTTTGACACACTCGATCGTTGTGAATCCACCTTTCAGATGAGGTCTCTTCCAAGCCTCTCGGAGGTCGTGCGGCCGAAACACGAGCGTCGAATCATTCCGTTTCGCTCCAGTAGTAGGCCTTTATTGACGAAATTGAACCATGACGACCTATGTGATTTCGGCAGAACTTTTGATCCCTTAAGTTTGAGCTAGTGGGCTGACGTTCGACACACTCGATCGTTGTGAATCCACCTTTCAGATGATGTCTCTTCCAATCCTCTCGGAGTTCGTGCAGCCAAAACACGAGCTTCGAACCATTCCGTTTCGCTCCAGTAGTTGGCCTTTATTGACTAAATTGTAACATGACGACCTATGTGATTTCGGCAGAACTTTTGAACCCTTAAGTTTGAGCTTGTGGGCTGACGTTCGACACACTCGATCGTTGTGAATCCACCTTTCAGATGAGGTCTCTTCCAAGCCTCTCGGAGGTCGTGCGGCTCAAACACGAGCGTCGAAGCCTTCCGTTTCGCTCCAGTAGTAGGCCTTTATTGACTAAATTGAAACATGTCGACCTATGTGATTTCGGCAGAACTTTTGAACCCTTAAGTTTGAGCTAGTAGGCTGACATTCGACACACTTGATCGTTGTGAATCCACCTTTCAGATGAGGTCTCTTCCAAGCCTCTCGGAGGTCGTGCGGCCGAAACACGAGCGTCGAATCATTCCGTTTCGCTCCAGTAGTAGGCCTTTATTGACGAAATTGAAACATGACGACCTATGTGATTTCGGCAGAACCTTTGATCCCTTAAGTTTGAGCTAGTGGGCTGACGTTCGACACACTCGATTGTTGTGAATCCACCTTTCAGATGATTTCTCTTCCAAGCCTCTCGGAGGTCGTGCGGCTGAAACACGAGCGTCGTAGCATTCCGTTTCGCTCCAGTAGTAGGCCTTTATTGACTAAATTGAAACATGACGACCTATGTGATTTCGGCAGAACTTTTGAACCCTTAAGTTTGAGCTAGTGGGCTGACGTTTGACACACTCGATCGTTGTGAATCCACCTTTCAGATGAGGTCTCTTCCAATCCTCTCGGAGTTCGTGCAGCCAAAACACGAGCTTCGAAGCATTCGGTTTCGCTCCAATAGTAGGCCTTTCTTGACTAAATTGTAACATGACGACCTATGTGATTTCGGCAGAACCTTTGAACCCTTAAGTTTGAGATTGTGGGCTGACATTCGACACACTCGATCGTTGTTAAACCACCTTTCAGATGAGGTCTCTTCCAAGCCTCTCGGAGGTCGTGCGGCTGAAACACGAGCGTCGAAGCATTCCGTTTCGCTCCAGTAGTTGGCCTTTATTGACTAAATTGAAACATGACGACCTATGTGATTTCGGCAGAACTTTTGAACCCTTAAGTTTGAGCTTGTGGGCTGACGTTCGACACACTCGATCGTTGTGAATCCACCTTTCAGATGAGGTCTCTTCCAAGCCTCTCGGAGGTCGTGCGGCTCAAACACGAGCGTCGAAGCCTTCCGTTTCGCTCCAGTAGTAGGCCTTTATTGACTAAATTGAAACATGTCGACCTATGTGATTTCGGCAGAACCTTTGAACCCTTAAGTTTGAGATTGTGGGCTGACATTCGACACACTCGATCGTTGTGAATCCACCTTTCAGATGAGGTCTCTTCCAAGCCTCTCTGAGGTCGTGCGGCCGAAACACAAGCGTCGAAGCATTCCGTTTTGCTCCAATCGTAGGCCTTTATTGACTAAATTGTAACATGACGACCGATATGATTTCGGCAGAACTTTTGAACCCTTAAGTTTGAGATTGTGGGCTGACGTTCGACACACTCGATCGTTGTGAATCCACCTTTCAGATGAGGTCTCTTCCAAGCCTCTCGTAAGTCGTTCGACCGAAACACGAGCGTCGAAGCATTCCGTTTCGCTCCAGTACTAGTCCTTTATTGACTAAATTGTAACATGACGACCTATGTGATTTCGGCAGAACTTTTGAACCCTTAAGTTTGAGCTTGTGGGCTGACGTTCGACACACTCGATCGTTGTGAAACCACCTTTCAGATGAGGTCTCTTCCAAGCCTCTCGGAGGTCGTGCGGCTGAAACACGAGCGTCGAAGGATTCCGTTTCGCTCCAGTAGTTGGCCTTTATTGACTAAATTGAAACATGACGACCTATGTGATTTCGGCAGAACTTTTGAACCCTTAAGTTTGAGATTGTGGGCTGACGTTCGAGACACTCGATCGTTGTGAATCCACCTTTCAGATGAGGTCTCTTGCAATCCTCTCGGAGTTCGTGCGGCCGAGCGGCGACTGTCAAAGCATTCAGTTTCGCTCCAGTCGTAGGCCTTTATTGACTAAATTGTAACATGTCGACCAATGTGATTTCGGCAGAACTTTAGAACCCTTAAGTTTGAGCTAGTAGGCTGACATTCGACACACTCGATCGTTTTGAATCCACCTTTCAGATGAGGTCTCTTCCAAGCCTCTCGGAGGTCGTGCGGCTGAAACACGAGCGTCGAAGCATTCCGATTCGCTCTAGTAGTAGGACTTTATTGACTAAATTGAAACATGACGACCTATGTGATTTCGGAAGAACTTTTGAACCCTTAATTTTGAACTAGTGGGCTGATGTTTGACACACTCGATCGTTGTGAATCCACCTTTCAGATGAGGTCTCTTCCAAGCCCTTCGGAGGTCGTGCGGCTGAAACACGAGCATCGAAGCATTCCGTTTCGCTCCAGTAGTAGGCCTTTATTGACTAAATTGAAACATGACGACTTTTGTGATTTCGGCAGAACTTAGGAACCCTTAAGTTTGAGCTAGTGGGCTGACGTTCGACACACTCGATCGTTGTGAATCCACCTTTCAGATGAGGTCTCTTCCAAGCCTCTCGGAGGTCGTGCAGCCGAAACACGAGCTTCGAAGCATTCCGTTTCGCTCCAGGAGTAGGCCTTTATTGACTAAATTGAAACATGACGACCTATGTGATTTCGGAAGAACTTTTGAACCCTTAATTTTGAACTAGTGGGCTGACGTTTGACACACTCGATCGTTGTGAATCCACCTTTCAGATGAGGTCTCTTCCAAGCCTCTCGGAGGTCGTGCGGCCGAAACACGAGCGTCGAATCATTCCGTTTCGCTCCAGTAGTAGGCCTTTATTGACTAAATTGAAACATGACGACCTATGTGATTTCGGCAGAACTTTTGAACCCTTAAGTTTGAGATTGTGGGCTGACGTTCGACACACTCGATCGTTGTGAATCCACCTTTCAGATGAGGTCTCTTCCAATCCTCTCGGAGTTCGTGCAGCCGAAACACGAGCTTCGAAGCATTCCGTTTCGCTCCAGTAGTTGGCCTTTATTGACTAAATTGTAACATGTCGACCTATGTGATTTCGGCAGAACTTTAGAACCCTTAAGTTTGAGCTCGTAGGCTGACCTTCATGACACTCGATCGTTGTGAATCCACCTTTCAGATGAGGTCTCTTCCAATCCTCTCGGAGTTCGTGCAGCCGAAACACGAGCTTCGAAGCATTCCGTTTCGCTCCAGTAGTTGGCCTTTCTTGACTAAATTGTAACATGACGACCTATGTGATTTCGGCAGAACTTTTGATCCCTTAAGTTTGAGATTATGGGCTGACGTTCGACACACTCGATCGTTGTGAATCCACCTTTCAGATGAGGTCTCTTCCAAGCCTCTCGGAGGTCGTGCGGCCGAAACACAAGCGTCGAAGCATTCCGTTTCGCTCCAGTCGTAGGCCTTTATTGACTAAATTGTAACATGACGACCGATATGATTTCGGCAGAACTTTTGAACCCTTAAGTTTGAGATTGTGGGCTGACGTTCGACACACTCGATCGTTGTGAATCCACCTTTCAGATGAGGTCTCTTCCAAGCCTCTCGGAGGTCGTGCGGCTGAAACACGAGCGTCGTAGCATTCCGTTTCGCTCCAGTAGTTGGCCTTTATTGACTAAATTGAAACATGACGACCTATGTGATTTCGGCAGAACTTTTGAACCCTTAAGTTTGAGCTAGTGGGCTGACGTTTGACACACTCGATCGTTGTGAATCCACCTTTCAGATGAGGTCTCTTCCAATCCTCTCGGAGTTCGTGCAGCCGAAACACGAGCTTCGAAGCATTCGGTTTCGCTCCAATAGTAGGCCTTTCTTGACTAAATTGTAACATGACGACCTATGTGATTTCGGCAGAACCTTTGAACCCTTAAGTTTGAGATTGTGGGCTGACATTCGACACACTCGATCGTTGTGAATCCACCTTTCAGATGAGGTCTCTTCCAAGCCTCTCTGAGGTCGTGCGGCCGAAACACAAGCGTCGAAGCATTCCGTTTCGCTCCAGTAGTAGGCCTTTATTGACTAAATTGAAACATGTCGACCTATGTGATTTCGGCAGAACCTTTGAACCCTTAAGTTTGAGATTGTGGGCTGACATTCGACACACTCGATCGTTGTGAATCCACCTTTCAGATGAGGTCTCTTCCAAGCCTCTCTGAGGTCGTGCGGCCGAAACACAAGCGTCGAAGCATTCCGTTTTGCTCCAGTCGTAGGCCTTTATTGACTAAATTGTAACATGACGACCGATATGATTTCGGCAGAACTTTTGAACCCTTAAGTTTGAGCTTGTGGGCTGACGTTCGACACACTCGATCGTTGTGAATCCACCTTTCAGATGAGGTTTCTTCCAAACCTCTCGGAGGTCGTGCGGCTCAAACACGAGCGTCGAAGCCTTCCGTTTCGCTCCAGTAGTAGGCCTTTATTGACTAAATTGAAACATGTCGACCTATGTGATTTCGGCAGAACCTTTGAACCCTTAAGTTTGAGATTGTGGGCTGACATTCGACACACTCGATCGTTGTGAATCCACCTTTCAGATGAGGTCTCTTCCAAGCCTCTCTGAGGTCGTGCGGCCGAAACACAAGCGTCGAAGCATTCCGTTTTGCTCCAGTCGTAGGCCTTTATTGACTAAATTGTAACATGACGACCGATATGATTTCGGCAGAACTTTTGAACCCTTAAGTTTGAGATTGTGGGCTGACGTTCGACACACTCGATCGTTGTGAATCCACCTTTCAGATGAGGTCTCTTCCAAGCCTCTCGTAAGTCGTTCGACCGAAACACGAGCGTCGAACCATTCCGTTTCGCTCCAGTAGTTGGCCTTTATTGACTAAATTGTAACATGACGACCTATGTGATTTCGGCAGAACTTTTGAACCCTTAAGTTTGAGCTTGTGGGCTGACGTTCGACACACTCGATCGTTGTGAATCCACCTTTCAGATGAGGTCTCTTCCAAGCCTCTCGGAGGTCGTGCGGCTCAAACACGAGCGTCGAAGCCTTCCGTTTCGCTCCAGTAGTAGGCCTTTATTGACTAAATTGAAACATGTCGACCTATGTGATTTCGGCAGAACTTTTGAACCCTTAAGTTTGAGCTAGTAGGCTGACATTCGACACACTTGATCGTTGTGAATCCACCTTTCAGATGAGGTCTCTTCCAAGCCTCTCGGAGGTCGTGCGGCCGAAACACGAGCGTCGAATTATTCCGTTTCGCTCCAGTAGTAGGCCTTTATTGACGAAATTGAAACATGACGACCTATGTGATTTCGGCAGAACCTTTGATCCCTTAAGTTTGAGCTAGTGGGCTGACTTTCGACACACTCGATTGTTGTGAATCCACCTTTCAGATGATTTCTCTTCCAAGCCTCTCGGAGGTCGTGCGGCTGAAACACGAGCGTCGTAGCATTCCGTTTCGCTCCAGTAGTTGGCCTTTATTGACTAAATTGAAACATGACGACCTATGTGATTTCGGCAGAACTTTTGAACCCTTAAGTTTGAGCTAGTGGGCTGACGTTTGACACACTCGATCGTTGTGAATCCACCTTTCAGATGAGGTCTCTTCCAATCCTCTCGGAGTTCGTGCAGCCAAAACACGAGCTTCGAAGCATTCGGTTTCGCTCCAATAGTAGGCCTTTCTTGACTAAATTGTAACATGACGACCTATGTGATTTCGGCAGAACCTTTGAACCCTTAAGTTTGAGATTGTGGGCTGACATTCGACACACTCGATCGTTGTTAAACCACCTTTCAGATGAGGTCTCTTCCAAGCCTCTCGGAGGTCGTGCGGCTGAAACACGAGCGTCGAAGCATTCCGTTTCGCTCCAGTAGTTGGCCTTTATTGACTAAATTGAAACATGACGACCTATGTGATTTCGGCAGAACTTTTGAACCCTTAAGTTTGAGCTAGTGGGCCGACGTTTGACACACTCGATCGTTGTGAATCCACCTTTCAGATGATGTCTCTTCCAATCCTCTCGGAGTTCGTGCAGCCAAAACACGAGCTTCGAACCATTCCGTTTCGCTCCAGTAGTTGGCCTTTATTGACTAAATTGTAACATGACGACCTATGTGATTTCGGCAGAACTTTTGAACCCTTAAGTTTGAGCTTGTGGGCTGACGTTCGACACACTCGATCGTTGTGAATCCACCTTTCAGATGAGGTTTCTTCCAAACCTCTCGGAGGTCGTGCGGCTCAAACACGAGCGTCGAAGCCTTCCGTTTCGCTCCAGTAGTAGGCCTTTATTGACTAAATTGAAACATGTCGACCTATGTGATTTCGGCAGAACCTTTGAACCCTTAAGTTTGAGATTGTGGGCTGACATTCGACACACTCGATCGTTGTGAATCCACCTTTCAGATGAGGTCTCTTCCAAGCCTCTCTGAGGTCGTGCGGCCGAAACACAAGCGTCGAAGCATTCCGTTTTGCTCCAGTCGTAGGCCTTTATTGACTAAATTGTAACATGACGACCGATATGATTTCGGCAGAACTTTTGAACCCTTAAGTTTGAGATTGTGGGCTGACGTTCGACACACTCGATCGTTGTGAATCCACCTTTCAGATGAGGTCTCTTCCAAGCCTCTCGTAAGTCGTTCGACCGAAACACGAGCGTTGAAGCATTCCGTTTCGCTCCAGTACTAGTCCTTTATTGACTAAATTGTAACATGACGACCTATGTGATTTCGGCAGAACTTTTGAACCCTTAAGTTTGAGCTTGTGGGCTGACGTTCGACACACTCGATCGTTGTGAAACCACCTTTCAGATGAGGTCTCTTCCAAGCCTCTCGGAGGTCGTGCGGCTGAAACACGAGCGTCGAAGTATTCCGTTTCGCTCCAGTAGTTGGCCTTTATTGACTAAATTGAAACATGACGACCTATGTGATTTCGGCAGAACTTTTGAACCCTTAAGTTTGAGATTGTGGGCTGACGTTCGAGACACTCGATCGTTGTGAATCCACCTTTCAGATGAGGTCTCTTCCAAGCCTCTCGTAAGTCGTGCGACCGAAACACGAGCGTCGAAGCATTCCGTTTCGCTCCATTACTAGTCCTTTATTGACTAAATTGTAACATGACGACCTATGTGATTTCGGCAGAACTTTTGAACCCTTAAGTTTGAGCTTGTGGGCTGACGTTCGACACACTCGATCGTTGTGAATCCACCTTTCAGATGAGGTCTCTTCCAAGCCTCTCGGAGGTCGTGCGGCTCAAACACGAGCGTCGAAGCCTTCCGTTTCGCTCCAGTAGTAGGCCTTTATTGACTAAATTGAAACATGTCGACCTATGTGATTTCGGCAGAACTTTTGAACCCTTAAGTTTGAGCTAGTAGGCTGACATTCGACACACTTGATCGTTGTGAATCCACCTTTCAGATGAGGTCTCTTCCAAGCCTCTCGGAGGTCGTGCGGCCGAAACACGAGCGTCGAATCATTCCGTTTCGCTCCAGTAGTAGGCCTTTATTGACGAAATTGAAACATGACGACCTATGTGATTTCGGCAGAACCTTTGATCCCTTAAGTTTGAGCTAGTGGGCTGACTTTCGACACACTCGATTGTTGTGAATCCACCTTTCAGATGATTTCTCTTCCAAGCCTCTCGGAGGTCGTGCGGCTGAAACACGAGCGTCGTAGCATTCCGTTTCGCTCCAGTAGTTGGCCTTTATTGACTAAATTGAAACATGACGACCTATGTGATTTCGGCAGAACTTTTGAACCCTTAAGTTTGAGCTAGTGGGCTGACGTTTGACACACTCGATCGTTGTGAATCCACCTTTCAGATGAGGTCTCTTCCAATCCTCTCGGAGTTCGTGCAGCCAAAACACGAGCTTCGAAGCATTCGGTTTCGCTCCAATAGTAGGCCTTTCTTGACTAAATTGTAACATGACGACCTATGTGATTTCGGCAGAACCTTTGAACCCTTAAGTTTGAGATTGTGGGCTGACATTCGACACACTCGATCGTTGTTAAACCACCTTTCAGATGAGGTCTCTTCCAAGCCTCTCGGAGGTCGTGCGGCTGAAACACGAGCGTCGAAGCATTCCGTTTCGCTCCAGTAGTTGGCCTTTATTGACTAAATTGAAACATGACGACCTATGTGATTTCGGCAGAACTTTTGAACCCTTAAGTTTGAGCTAGTGGGCCGACGTTTGACACACTCGATCGTTGTGAATCCACCTTTCAGATGATGTCTCTTCCAATCCTCTCGGAGTTCGTGCAGCCAAAACACGAGCTTCGAACCATTCCGTTTCGCTCCAGTAGTTGGCCTTTATTGACTAAATTGTAACATGACGACCTATGTGATTTCGGCAGAACTTTTGAACCCTTAAGTTTGAGCTTGTGGGCTGACGTTCGACACACTCGATCGTTGTGAATCCACCTTTCAGATGAGGTTTCTTCCAAACCTCTCGGAGGTCGTGCGGCTCAAACACGAGCGTCGAAGCCTTCCGTTTCGCTCCAGTAGTAGGCCTTTATTGACTAAATTGAAACATGTCGACCTATGTGATTTCGGCAGAACCTTTGAACCCTTAAGTTTGAGATTGTGGGCTGACATTCGACACACTCGATCGTTGTGAATCCACCTTTCAGATGAGGTCTCTTCCAAGCCTCTCTGAGGTCGTGCGGCCGAAACACAAGCGTCGAAGCATTCCGTTTTGCTCCAGTCGTAGGCCTTTATTGACTAAATTGTAACATGACGACCGATATGATTTCGGCAGAACTTTTGAACCCTTAAGTTTGAGATTGTGGGCTGACGTTCGACACACTCGATCGTTGTGAATCCACCTTTCAGATGAGGTCTCTTCCAAGCCTCTCGTAAGTCGTTCGACCGAAACACGAGCGTTGAAGCATTCCGTTTCGCTCCAGCACTAGTCCTTTATTGACTAAATTGTAACATGACGACCTATGTGATTTCGGCAGAACTTTTGAACCCTTAAGTTTGAGCTTGTGGGCTGACGTTCGACACACTCGATCGTTGTGAAACCACCTTTCAGATGAGGTCTCTTCCAAGCCTCTCGGAGGTCGTGCGGCTGAAACACGAGCGTCGAAGTATTCCGTTTCGCTCCAGTAGTTGGCCTTTATTGACTAAATTGAAACATGACGACCTATGTGATTTCGGCAGAACTTTTGAACCCTTAAGTTTGAGATTGTGGGCTGACGTTCGAGACACTCGATCGTTGTGAATCCACCTTTCAGATGAGGTCTCTTCCAAGCCTCTCGTAAGTCGTGCGACCGAAACACGAGCGTCGAAGCATTCCGTTTCGCTCCATTACTAGTCCTTTATTGACTAAATTGTAACATGACGACCTATGTGATTTCGGCAGAACTTTTGAACCCTTAAGTTTGAGCTTGTGGGCTGACGTTCGACACACTCGATCGTTGTGAATCCACCTTTCAGATGAGGTCTCTTCCAAGCCTCTCGGAGGTCGTGCGGCTCAAACACGAGCGTCGAAGCCTTCCGTTTCGCTCCAGTAGTAGGCCTTTATTGACTAAATTGAAACATGTCGACCTATGTGATTTCGGCAGAACTTTTGAACCCTTAAGTTTGAGCTAGTAGGCTGACATTCGACACACTTGATCGTTGTGAATCCACCTTTCAGATGAGGTCTCTTCCAAGCCTCTCGGAGGTCGTGCGGCCGAAACACGAGCGTCGAATCATTCCGTTTCGCTCCAGTAGTAGGCCTTTATTGACGAAATTGAAACATGACGACCTATGTGATTTCGGCAGAACCTTTGATCCCTTAAGTTTGAGCTAGTGGGCTGACTTTCGACACACTCGATTGTTGTGAATCCACCTTTCAGATGATTTCTCTTCCAAGCCTCTCGGAGGTCGTGCGGCTGAAACACGAGCGTCGTAGCATTCCGTTTCGCTCCAGTAGTTGGCCTTTATTGACTAAATTGAAACATGACGACCTATGTGATTTCGGCAGAACTTTTGAACCCTTAAGTTTGAGCTAGTGGGCTGACGTTTGACACACTCGATCGTTGTGAATCCACCTTTCAGATGAGGTCTCTTCCAATCCTCTCGGAGTTCGTGCAGCCAAAACACGAGCTTCGAAGCATTCGGTTTCGCTCCAATAGTAGGCCTTTCTTGACTAAATTGTAACATGACGACCTATGTGATTTCGGCAGAACCTTTGAACCCTTAAGTTTGAGATTGTGGGCTGACATTCGACACACTCGATCGTTGTTAAACCACCTTTCAGATGAGGTCTCTTCCAAGCCTCTCGGAGGTCGTGCGGCTGAAACACGAGCGTCGAAGCATTCCGTTTCGCTCCAGTAGTTGGCCTTTATTGACTAAATTGAAACATGACGACCTATGTGATTTCGGCAGAACTTTTGAACCCTTAAGTTTGAGCTAGTGGGCCGACGTTTGACACACTCGATCGTTGTGAATCCACCTTTCAGATGATGTCTCTTCCAATCCTCTCGGAGTTCGTGCAGCCAAAACACGAGCTTCGAACCATTCCGTTTCGCTCCAGTAGTAGGCCTTTATTGACTAAATTGAAACATGTCGACCTATGTGATTTCGGCAGAACCTTTGAACCCTTAAGTTTGAGATTGTGGGCTGACATTCGACACACTCGATCGTTGTGAATCCACCTTTCAGATGAGGTCTCTTCCAAGCCTCTCTGAGGTCGTGCGGCCGAAACACAAGCGTCGAAGCATTCCGTTTTGCTCCAGTCGTAGGCCTTTATTGACTAAATTGTAACATGACGACCGATATGATTTCGGCAGAACTTTTGAACCCTTAAGTTTGAGATTGTGGGCTGACGTTCGACACACTCGATCGTTGTGAATCCACCTTTCAGATGAGGTCTCTTCCAAGCCTCTCGTAAGTCGTTCGACCGAAACACGAGCGTCGAAGCATTCCGTTTCGCTCCAGTACTAGTCCTTTATTGACTAAATTGTAACATGACGACCTATGTGATTTCGGCAGAACTTTTGAACCCTTAAGTTTGAGCTTGTGGGCTGACGTTCGACACACTCGATCGTTGTGAAACCACCTTTCAGATGAGGTCTCTTCCAAGCCTCTCGGAGGTCGTGCGGCTGAAACACGAGCGTCGAAGGATTCCGTTTCGCTCCAGTAGTTGGCCTTTATTGACTAAATTGAAACATGACGACCTATGTGATTTCGGCAGAACTTTTGAACCCTTAAGTTTGAGATTGTGGGCTGACGTTCGAGACACTCGATCGTTGTGAATCCACCTTTCAGATGAGGTCTCTTCCAAGCCTCTCGTAAGTCGTGCGACCGAAACACGAGCGTCGAAGCATTCCGTTTCGCTCCATTACTAGTCCTTTATTGACTAAATTGTAACATGACGACCTATGTGATTTCGGCTGAACTTTTGAACCCTTAAGTTTGAGATTATGGGCTGACGTTCGACACACTTGATCGTTCGAATCCACCTTTCAGATGAGGTCTCTTCCAATCCTCTGGAAGTTTGTGCAGCCGAAACACAGATGAGGTCTCTTCCAAGCCTCTCGTAAGTCGTGCGACCGAAACACGAGCGTCGAAGCATTCCGTTTCGCTCCATTACTCGTCCTTTATTGACTAAATTGTAACATGACGACCTATGTGATTTCGGCAGAACTTTTGAACCCTTAAGTTTGAGCTTGTGGGCTGACGTTCGACACACTCGATCGTTGTGAATCCACCTTTCAGATGAGGTCTCTTCCAATCCTCTCGGAGTTTGTGCAGCCGAAACACGAGCTTCGAAGCATTCGGTTTCGCTCCAATAGTAGGCCTTTCTTGACTAAATTGTAACATGACGACCTATGTGATTTCGGCAGAACCTTTGAACCCTTAAGTTTGAGATTGTGGGCTGACATTCGACACACTCGATCGTTGTGAATCCACCTTTCAGATGAGGTCTCTTCCAAGCCTCTCTGAGGTCGTGCGGCCGAAACACAAGCGTCGAAGCATTCCGTTTCGCTCCAGTCGTAGGCCTTTATTGACTAAATTGTAACATGACGACCGATATGATTTCGGCAGAACTTTTGAACCCTTAAGTTTGAGATTGTGGGCTGACGTTCGACACACTCGATCGTTGTGAATCCACCTTTCAGATGAGGTCTCTTCCAAGCCTCTCGTAAGTCGTGCGACCGAAACACGAGCGTCGAAGCATTCCGTTTCGCTCCAGTACTAGTCCTTTATTGACTAAATTGTAACATGACGACCTATGTGATTTCGGCAGAACTTTTGAACCCTTAAGTTTGAGCTTGTGGGCTGACGTTCGACACACTCGATCGTTGTGAAACCACCTTTCAGATGAGGTCTCTTCCAAGCCTCTCGGAGGTCGTGCGGCTGAAACACGAGCGTCGAAGCATTCCGTTTCGCTCCAGTAGTTGGCCTTTATTGACTAAATTGAAACATGACGACCTATGTGATTTCGGCAGAACTTTTGAACCCTTAAGTTTGAGCTAGTGGGCTGACGTTTGACACACTCGATCGTTGTGAATCCACCTTTCAGATGAGGTCTCTTCCAAGCCTCTCGGAGGTCGTGCAGCCGAAACACGAGCTTCGAAGCATTCCGTTTCGCTCCAGGAGTAGGCCTTTATTGACTAAATTGTCACATGATGACCTTTGTGATTTCGGCAGAACTTTTGAACCTTTAAGTTTGAGCTAGTAGACTGACATTCGACACACTCGATCCTTTTGAATCCACCTTTCAGATGAGGTCTCTTGCAATCCTCTCGGAGTTCGTGCGGCCGAGCGGCGACTGTCAAAGCATTCAGTTTCGCTCCAGTCGTAGGCCTTTATTGACTAAATTGTAACATGTCGACCTATGTGATTTCGGCAGAACTTTAGAACCCTTAAGTTTGAGCTAGTAGGCTGACATTCGACACACTTGATCGTTTTGAATCCACCTTTCAGATGAGGTCTCTTGCAAGCCTCTCGGAGGTCGTGCGGCTGAAACACGAGCGTCGAAGCATTCCGTTTCGCTCCAGTAGTAGGCCTTTATTGACTAAATTGAAACATGACGACCTATGTGATTTCGGAAGAACTTTTGAACCCTTAATTTTGAACTAGTGGGCTGACGTTTGACACACTCGATCGTTGTGAATCCACCTTTCAGATGAGGTCTCTTCCAAGCCTCTCGGAGGTCGTGCGGCCGAAACACGAGCGTCGAATCATTCCGTTTCGCTCCAGTAGTAGGCCTTTATTGACGAAATTGAACCATGACGACCTATGTGATTTCGGCAGAACTTTTGATCCCTTAAGTTTGAGCTAGTGGGCTGACGTTCGACACACTCGATCGTTGTGAATCCACCTTTCAGATGATGTCTCTTCCAATCCTCTCGGAGTTCGTGCAGCCAAAACACGAGCTTCGAACCATTCCGTTTCGCTCCAGTAGTTGGCCTTTATTGACTAAATTGTAACATGACGACCTATGTGATTTCGGCAGAACTTTTGAACCCTTAAGTTTGAGCTTGTGGGCTGACGTTCGACACACTCGATCGTTGTGAATCCACCTTTCAGATGAGGTCTCTTCCAAGCCTCTCGGAGGTCGTGCGGCTCAAACACGAGCGTCGAAGCCTTCCGTTTCGCTCCAGTAGTAGGCCTTTATTGACTAAATTGAAACATGTCGACCTATGTGATTTCGGCAGAACTTTTGAACCCTTAAGTTTGAGCTAGTAGGCTGACATTCGACACACTTGATCGTTGTGAATCCACCTTTCAGATGAGGTCTCTTCCAAGCCTCTCGGAGGTCGTGCGGCCGAAACACGAGCGTCGAATCATTCCGTTTCGCTCCAGTAGTAGGCCTTTATTGACGAAATTGAAACATGACGACCTATGTGATTTCGGCAGAACCTTTGATCCCTTAAGTTTGAGCTAGTGGGCTGACGTTCGACACACTCGATTGTTGTGAATCCACCTTTCAGATGAGGTCTCTTCCAAGCCTCTCGGAGGTCGTGCGGCTCAAACACGAGCGTCGAAGCCTTCCGTTTCGCTCCAGTAGTAGGCCTTTATTGACTAAATTGAAACATGTCGACCTATGTGATTTCGGCAGAACTTTTGAACCCTTAAGTTTGAGCTAGTAGGCTGACATTCGACACACTTGATCGTTGTGAATCCACCTTTCAGATGAGGTCTCTTCCAAGCCTCTCGGAGGTCGTGCGGCCGAAACACGAGCGTCGAATCATTCCGTTTCGCTCCAGTAGTAGGCCTTTATTGACGAAATTGAAACATGACGACCTATGTGATTTCGGCAGAACCTTTGATCCCTTAAGTTTGAGCTAGTGGGCTGACGTTCGACACACTCGATTGTTGTGAATCCACCTTTCAGATGATGTCTCTTCCAATCCTCTCGGAGTTCGTGCAGCCAAAACACGAGCTTCGAACCATTCCGTTTCGCTCCAGTAGTTGGCCTTTATTGACTAAATTGTAACATGACGACCTATGTGATTTCGGCAGAACTTTTGAACCCTTAAGTTTGAGCTAGTAGGCTGACATTCGACACACTCGATCGTTTTGAATCCACCTTTCAGATGAGGTCTCTTCCAAGCCTCTCGTAAGTCGTGCGACCGAAACACGAGCGTCGAAGCATTCCGTTTCGCTCCAGTACTAGTCCTTTATTGACTAAATTGTAACATGACGACCTATGTGATTTCGGCAGAACTTTTGAACCCTTAAGTTTGAGCTTGTGGGCTGACGTTCGACACACTCGATCGTTGTGAAACCACCTTTCAGATGAGGTCTCTTCCAAGCCTCTCGGAGGTCGTGCGGCTGAAACACGAGCGTCGAAGCATTCCGTTTCGCCCCAGTAGTTGGCCTTTATTGACTAAATTGTAACATGACGACCTATGTGATTTCGGCAGAACTTTTGAACCCTTAAGTATGAGCTTGTGGGCTGACGTTCGACACACTCGATCGTTGTGAATCCACCTTTCAGATGAGGTCTCTTAAGTCTCTCGGAGGTCGTGCGGCTCAAACACGAGCGTCGAAGCCTTCCGTTTCGCTCCAGTAGTTGGCCTTTATTGACTAAATTGTAACATGACGACGTATGTGATTTCGGCAGAACTTTTGAACCCTTAAGTTTGAGCTTGTGGGCTGACGTTCGACACACTCGATTGTTGTGAATCCACCTTTCAGATGAGGTCTCTTCCAAGCCTCTCGGAGGTCGTGCGGCTCAAACACGAGCGTCGAAGGATTCCGTTTCGCTCCAGTAGTTGGCCTTTATTGACTAAATTGAAACATGACGACCTATGTGATTTCGGCAGAACTTTTGAACCCTTAAGTTTGAGATTGTGGGCTGACGTTCGAGACACTCGATCGTTGTGAATCCACCTTTCAGATGAGGTCTCTTCCAAGCCTCTCGTAAGTCGTGCGACCGAAACACGAGCGTCGAAGCATTCCGTTTCGCTCCATTACTAGTCCTTTATTGACTAAATTGTAACATGACGACCTATGTGATTTCGGCAGAACTTTTGAACCCTTAAGTTTGAGATTATGGGCTGACGTTCGACACACTCGATCGTTCGAATCCACCTTTCAGATGAGGTCTCTTCCAATCCTCTCGGAGTTTGTGCAGCCGAAACACAGATGAGGTCTCTTCCAAGCCTCTCGTAAGTCGTGCGACCGAAACACGAGCGTCGAAGCATTCCGTTTCGCTCCATTACTAGTCCTTTATTGACTAAATTGTAACATGACGACCTATGTGATTTCGGCAGAACTTTTGAACCCTTAAGTTTGAGCTTGTGGGCTGACGTTCGACACACTCGATCGTTGTGAATCCACCTTTCAGATGAGGTCTCTTCCAATCCTCTCGGAGTTTGTGCAGCCGAAACACGAGCTTCGAAGCATTCGGTTTCGCTCCAATAGTAGGCCTTTCTTGACTAAATTGTAACATGACGACCTATGTGATTTCGGCAGAACCTTTGAACCCTTAAGTTTGAGATTGTGGGCTGACATTCGACACACTCGATCGTTGTGAATCCACCTTTCAGATGAGGTCTCTTCCAAGCCTCTCTGAGGTCGTGCGGCCGAAACACAAGCGTCGAAGCATTCCGTTTCGCTCCAGTCGTAGGCCTTTATTGACTAAATTGTAACATGACGACCGATATGATTTCGGCAGAACTTTTGAACCCTTAAGTTTGAGATTGTGGGCTGACGTTCGACACACTCGATCGTTGTGAATCCACCTTTCAGATGAGGTCTCTTCCAAGCCTCTCGTAAGTCGTGCGACCGAAACACGAGCGTCGAAGCATTCCGTTTCGCTCCAGTACTAGTCCTTTATTGACTAAATTGTAACATGACGACCTATGTGATTTCGGCAGAACTTTTGAACCCTTAAGTTTGAGCTTGTGGGCTGACGTTCGACACACTCGATCGTTGTGAAACCACCTTTCAGATGAGGTCTCTTCCAAGCCTCTCGGAGGTCGTGCGGCTGAAACACGAGCGTCGAAGCATTCCGTTTCGCTCCAGTAGTTGGCCTTTATTGACTAAATTGAAACATGACGACCTATGTGATTTCGGCAGAACTTTTGAACCCTTAAGTTTGAGCTAGTGGGCTGACGTTTGACACACTCGATCGTTGTGAATCCACCTTTCAGATGAGGTCTCTTCCAAGCCTCTCGGAGGTCGTGCAGCCGAAACACGAGCTTCGAAGCATTCCGTTTCGCTCCAGGAGTAGGCCTTTATTGACTAAATTGTCACATGATGACCTTTGTGATTTCGGCAGAACTTTTGAACCTTTAAGTTTGAGCTAGTAGACTGACATTCGACACACTCGATCCTTTTGAATCCACCTTTCAGATGAGGTCTCTTGCAATCCTCTCGGAGTTCGTGCGGCCGAGCGGCGACTGTCAAAGCATTCAGTTTCGCTCCAGTCGTAGGCCTTTATTGACTAAATTGTAACATGTCGACCTATGTGATTTCGGCAGAACTTTAGAACCCTTAAGTTTGAGCTAGTAGGCTGACATTCGACACACTTGATCGTTTTGAATCCACCTTTCAGATGAGGTCTCTTGCAAGCCTCTCGGAGGTCGTGCGGCTGAAACACGAGCGTCGAAGCATTCCGTTTCGCTCCAGTAGTAGGCCTTTATTGACTAAATTGAAACATGACGACCTATGTGATTTCGGAAGAACTTTTGAACCCTTAATTTTGAACTAGTGGGCTGACGTTTGACACACTCGATCGTTGTGAATCCACCTTTCAGATGAGGTCTCTTCCAAGCCTCTCGGAGGTCGTGCGGCCGAAACACGAGCGTCGAATCATTCCGTTTCGCTCCAGTAGTAGGCCTTTATTGACGAAATTGAACCATGACGACCTATGTGATTTCGGCAGAACTTTTGATCCCTTAAGTTTGAGCTAGTGGGCTGACGTTCGACACACTCGATCGTTGTGAATCCACCTTTCAGATGATGTCTCTTCCAATCCTCTCGGAGTTCGTGCAGCCAAAACACGAGCTTCGAACCATTCCGTTTCGCTCCAGTAGTTGGCCTTTATTGACTAAATTGTAACATGACGACCTATGTGATTTCGGCAGAACTTTTGAACCCTTAAGTTTGAGCTTGTGGGCTGACGTTCGACACACTCGATCGTTGTGAATCCACCTTTCAGATGAGGTCTCTTCCAAGCCTCTCGGAGGTCGTGCGGCTCAAACACGAGCGTCGAAGCCTTCCGTTTCGTTCCAGTAGTAGGCCTTTATTGACTAAATTGAAACATGTCGACCTATGTGATTTCGGCAGAACTTTTGAACCCTTAAGTTTGAGCTAGTAGGCTGACATTCGACACACTTGATCGTTGTGAATCCACCTTTCAGATGAGGTCTTTTCCAAGCCTCTCGGAGGTCGTGCGGCCGAAACACGAGCGTCGAATCATTCCGTTTCGCTCCAGTAGTAGGCCTTTATTGACGAAATTGAAACATGACGACCTATGTGATTTCGGCAGAACCTTTGATCCCTTAAGTTTGAGCTAGTGGGCTGACGTTCGACACACTCGATTGTTGTGAATCCACCTTTCAGATGAGGTCTCTTCCAAGCCTCTCGGAGGTCGTGCGGCTCAAACACGAGCGTCGAAGCCTTCCGTTTCGCTCCAGTAGTAGGCCTTTATTGACTAAATTGAAACATGTCGACCTATGTGATTTCGGCAGAACTTTTGAACCCTTAAGTTTGAGCTAGTAGGCTGACATTCGACACACTTGATCGTTGTGAATCCACCTTTCAGATGAGGTCTCTTCCAAGCCTCTCGGAGGTCGTGCGGCCGAAACACGAGCGTCGAATCATTCCGTTTCGCTCCAGTAGTAGGCCTTTATTGACGAAATTGAAACATGACGACCTATGTGATTTCGGCAGAACCTTTGATCCCTTAAGTTTGAGCTAGTGGGCTGACGTTCGACACACTCGATTGTTGTGAATCCACCTTTCAGATGATGTCTCTTCCAATCCTCTCGGAGTTCGTGCAGCCAAAACACGAGCTTCGAACCATTCCGTTTCGCTCCAGTAGTTGGCCTTTATTGACTAAATTGTAACATGACGACCTATGTGATTTCGGCAGAACTTTTGAACCCTTAAGTTTGAGCTAGTAGGCTGACATTCGACACACTCGATCGTTTTGAATCCACCTTTCAGATGAGGTCTCTTCCAAGCCTCTCGTAAGTCGTGCGACCGAAACACGAGCGTCGAAGCATTCCGTTTCGCTCCAGTACTAGTCCTTTATTGACTAAATTGTAACATGACGACCTATGTGATTTCGGCAGAACTTTTGAACCCTTAAGTTTGAGCTTGTGGGCTGACGTTCGACACACTCGATCGTTGTGAAACCACCTTTCAGATGAGGTCTCTTCCAAGCCTCTCGGAGGTCGTGCGGCTGAAACACGAGCGTCGAAGCATTCCGTTTCGCCCCAGTAGTTGGCCTTTATTGACTAAATTGTAACATGACGACCTATGTGATTTCGGCAGAACTTTTGAACCCTTAAGTATGAGCTTGTGGGCTGACGTTCGACACACTCGATCGTTGTGAATCCACCTTTCAGATGAGGTCTCTTAAGTCTCTCGGAGGTCGTGCGGCTCAAACACGAGCGTCGAAGCCTTCCGTTTCGCTCCAGTAGTTGGCCTTTATTGACTAAATTGTAACATGACGACGTATGTGATTTCGGCAGAACTTTTGAACCCTTAAGTTTGAGCTTGTGGGCTGACGTTCGACACACTCGATTGTTGTGAATCCACCTTTCAGATGAGGTCTCTTCCAAGCCTCTCGGAGGTCGTGCGGCTCAAACACGAGCTTCGAAGCATTCCGTTTCGCTCCAGGAGTTGGCCTTTATTGACTAAATTGAAACATGACGACCTATGTGATTTCGGCAGAACTTTTGATCCCTTAAGTTTGAGATTGTGGGCTGACGTTCGACACACTCGATCGTTGGGAATCCACCTTTCAGATGAGGTCTCTTCCAAGCCTCTCGGAGGTCTTGCGGTCGAAACACAAGCGTCGAAGCATTCCGTTTCGCTCCAGTCGTAGGCCTTTATTGACTAAATTGTAACATGACGACCGATATGATTTCGGCAGAACTTTTGAACCCTTAAGTTTGAGATTGTGGGCTGACGTTCGACACACTCGATCGTTGGGAATCCACCTTTCAGATGAGGTCTCTTCCAAGCCTCTCGTAGGTCGTGCGACCGAAACACGAGCGTCGAAGCATTCCGTTTCGCTCCTGTACTAGTCCTTTATTGACTAAATTGTAACATGACAACCTATGTGATTTCGGCAGAACTTTTGAACCCTTAAGTTTGAGCTTGTGGGCTGACGTTCGACACACTCGATCGTTGTGAATCCACCTTTCAGATGAGGTCTCTTCCAAGCCTCTCGGAGGTCGTGCGGCCGAAACACGAGCGTCGAAGCATTCCGTTTCGCTCCAGTAGTAGGCCTATATTGACTAAATTGTAACATGACGACCTATGTGATTTCGGCAGAACTTTTGAACCCTTAAGTTTGAGCTAGTAGGCTGACCTTCGAAACACTCGATCGTTTTGAATCCACCTTTCAGATGACGTCTTTTCCAAGCTTCTCGGAGATCGTGCGGCCGAAAAACGAGCGTCGAATCATTCCGTTTAGCTCCAGTAGGAAGCCTTTATTGACTAAATTGTAACATGACGACCTATGTGATTTAGGCAGAACTTTTGAACCTTTAAGTTTGAGCTAGTAGACTGACATTCAACACACTCGATCGTTTTGAATCCACCTTTCAGATGAGGTCTCTTCCAAGCCTCTCGGAGGTCGTGCGGCTGAAACACGAGCGTCGAAGCATTCCGTTTCGCTCCAGTAGTAGGCCTTTATTGACTAAATTGAAACATGACGACCTATGTGATTTCGGCAGAACTTTTGATCCCTTAAGTTTGAGCTAGTGGGCTGACCTTCGACACACTCGATCGTTGTGAATCCACCTTTCAGATGATGTCTCTTCCAATCCTCTCGGAGTTCGTGCAGCCGAAACACGAGCTTCGAAGCATTCCGTTTCGCTCCAGTAGTTGGCCTTTATTGACTAAATTGTAACATGACGACCTATGTTATTTATGCAGAACTTTTGAACCCTTAAGTTTGAACTAGTGGGCTGACGTTCGACACACTCGATCGTTGGGAATCCACCTTTCAGATGAGGTCTCTTCCAAACCTCTCGTAGGTCGTGCGGCCGAAACACGAGCGTCGAAGCATTCCGTTTCGCTCCAGGACTAGTCCTTTGACTAAATTGTAACATGACGACCTGTGTGATTTCGGCAGAACTTTTGAACCCTTAAGTTTGAGCTTGTGGGCTGACGTTCGACACACTCGATCGTTGTGAATCCACCTTTCAGATGAGGTCTCTTCCAAGCCTCTCGTAGGTCGTGCGACCGAAACACGAGCGTCGAAGCATTCCGTTTCGCTCCAGTACTAGTCCTTTATTGACTAAATTGTAACATGACGACCTATGTGATTTCGGCAGAACTTTTGAACCCTTAAGTTTGAGCTCGTGGGCTGACGTTCGACACACTCGATCGTTTTGAATCCACCTTTCAGATGAGGTCTCTTCCAAGCCTCTCGGAGGTCGTGCAGCCGAAACACGAGCTTCGAAGCATTCCGTTTCGCTCCAATAGTAGGCCTTTATTGACTAAATTGTCACATGATGACCTTTGTGATTTCGGCAGAACTTTTGAACCTTTAAGTTTGAGCTTGTAGACTGACATTCAACACACTCGATCGTTTTGAATCCACCTTTCAGATGAGGTCTCTTGCAATCCTCTCGGAGTTCGTGCGGCCGAGCGGCGACTGTCAAAGCATTCAGTTTCGCTCCAGTAGTAGGCCTTTATTGACTAAATTGTAACATGTCGACCTATGTGATTTCGGCAGAACTTTAGAACCCTTAAGTTTGAGCTCGTAGGCTGACCTTCATGACACTCGATCGTTTTGAATCCACCTTTCAGATGAGGTCTCTTCCAAGCCTCTCGGAGGTCGTGCGGCCGAAACACGAGCGTCGAAGCATTCCGTTTCGCTCCAGTAGTAGGGCTACATTGACTAATTTGTAACATGACGACCTATGTGATTTCGGCAGAACTTTTGAACCCTTAAGTTTGAGCTTGTGGGCTGACTTCGACGCACTCGATTGTTGTGAATCCACCTTTCAGATGAGGTCTCTTCCAATCCTCTCGGAGTTCGTGCAGCCGAAACACGAGCTTCGAAGCATTCCGTTTCGCTCCAGTAGTTGGATTTTATTGACTAAATTGTAACATGACGACCTATGTGATTTCGGCAGAACTTTTGATCCCTTAAGTTTGAGATTATGGGCTGACGTTCGACACACTCGATCGTTGTGAATCCACCTTTCAGATGAGGTCTCTTCCAAGCCTCTCGGAGGTCGTCCGGCCGGAACACGAGCGTCGAAGCATTCCGTTTCGCTCCAGTAGTAGTCCTTTATTGACTAAATTGTAACATGACGACCTATGTGATTTCGGCAGAACTTTTGAACCCTTAAGTTTGATTTAGTAGGCTGACCTTCGAATCACTCGATCGTTTTGAATCCACCTTTCAGATGACGTCTTTTCCAAGCTTCTCGGAGATCGTGCGGCCGAAAAACGAGCGTCGAATCATTCCGTTTAGCTCCAGTAGGAAGCCTTTATTGACTAAATTGTAACATGACGACCTATGTGATTTAGGCAGAACTTTTGAACCTTTAAGTTTGAGCTAGTAGACTGACATTCAACACACTCGATCGTTTTGAATCCACCTTTCAGATGAGGTCTCTTCCAAGCCTCTCGGAGGTCGTGCGGCTGAAACACGAGCGTCGAAGCATTCCGTTTCGCTCCAGTAGTAGGCCTTTATTGACTAAATTGAAACATGACGACCTATGTGATTTCGGCAGAACTTTTGATCCCTTAAGTTTGAGCTAGTGGGCTGACTTCGACGCACTCGATTGTTGTGAATCCACCTTTCAGATGAGGTCTCTTCCAATCCTCTCGGAGTTCGTGCAGCCGAAACACGAGCTTCGAAGCATTCCGTTTCGCTCCAGTAGTTGGATTTTATTGACTAAATTGTAACATGACGACCTATGTGATTTCGGCAGAACTTTTGATCCCTTAAGTTTGAGATTATGGGCTGACGTTCGACACACTCGATCGTTGTGAATCCACCTTTCAGATGAGGTCTCTTCCAAGCCTCTCGGAGGTCGTCCGGCCGGAACACGAGCGTCGAAGCATTCCGTTTCGCTCCAGTAGTAGTCCTTTATTGACTAAATTGTAACATGACGACCTATGTGATTTCGGCAGAACTTTTGAACCCTTAAGTTTGATTTAGTAGGCTGACCTTCGAATCACTCGATCGTTTTGAATCCACCTTTCAGATGACGTCTTTTCCAAGCTTCTCGGAGATCGTGCGGCCGAAAAACGAGCGTCGAATCATTCCGTTTAGCTCCAGTAGGAAGCCTTTATTGACTAAATTGTAACATGACGACCTATGTGATTTAGGCAGAACTTTTGAACCTTTAAGTTTGAGCTAGTAGACTGACATTCAACACACTCGGTCGTTTTGAATCCACCTTTCAGATGAGGTCTCTTCCAAGCCTCTCGGAGGTCGTGCGGCTGAAACACGAGCGTCGAAGCATTCCGTTTCGCTCCAGTAGTAGGCCTTTATTGACTAAATTGAAACATGACGACCTATGTGATTTCGGCAGAACTTTTGATCCCTTAAGTTTGAGCTAGTGGGCTGACCTTCCACACACTCGATCGTTGTGAATCCACCTTTCAGATGATGTCTCTTCCAATCCTCTCGGAGTTCGTGCAGCCGAAACACGAGCTTCGAAGCATTCCGTTTCGCTCCAGTAGTTGGCCTTTATTGACTAAATTGTAACATGACGACCTATGTGATTTATGCAGAACTTTTGAACCCTTAAGTTTGAACTAGTGGGCTGACGTTCGACACACTCGATCGTTGGGAATCCACCTTTCAGATGAGGTCTCTTCCAAACCTCTCGTAGGTCGTGCGGCCGAAACACGAGCGTCGAAGCATTCCGTTTCGCTCCAGGACTAGTCCTTTATTGACTAAATTGTAACATGACGACCTATGTGATTTCGGCAGAACTTTTGAACCCTTAAGTTTGAGCTTGTGGGCTGACCTTCGACACACTCGATCGTTGTGAATCCACCTTTCAGATGATGTCTCTTCCAATCCTCTCGGAGTTTGTGCAGCCGAAACACGAGCTTCGAAGCATTCCGTTTCGCTCCAGTAGTTGGCCTTTATTGACTAAATTGTAACATGACGACCTATGTGATTTATGCAGAACTTTTGAACCCTTAAGTTTGAGCTAGTGGGCTGACGTTCGACACACTCGATTGTTGTGAATCCACCTTTCATATGAGGTCTCTTTCAAGCCTCTCGGAGGTCGTGCGGCCAAAACACAAGCGTCGAAGCATTCCGTTTCGCTCCAGTCGTAGGCCTTTATTGACTAAATTGTAACATGACGTCCGATATGATTTCGGCAGAACTTTTGAACCCTTAAGTTTGTGATTGTGGGCTGACGTTCGACACACTCGATCATTGGGAATCCACCTTTCAGATGAGGTCTCTTCCAAGCCTCTCGTAGGTCGTGCGACCGAAACACGAGCGTCGAAGCATTCCGTTTCGCTCCTGTACTAGTCCTTTATTGACTAAATTGTAACATGACAACCTATGTGATTTCGGCAGAACTTTTGAACCCTTAAGTTTGAGCTTGTGGGCTGACGTTCGACACACTCGATCGTTGTGAATCCACCTTTCAGATGAGGTCTCTTCCAAGCCTCTCGGAGGTCGTGCGGCTGAAACACGAGCGTCGAAGCATTCCGTTTCGCTCCAGTAGTTGGCCTTTATTGACTAAATTGAAACATGACGACCTATGTGATTTCGGCAGAACTTTTGAACCCTTAAGTTTGAGCTAGCGGGCTGACGTTTGACACACCCGATCGTTGTGAATCCACGTTTCAGATGAGGTCTCTTCCAAGCCTCTCGGAGGTCGTGCAGCCGAAACACGAGCTTCGAAGCATTTCGTTTCGCTCCAGGAGTAGGCCTTTATTGACTAAATTGTCACATGATGACCTTTGTGATTTCGGCAGAACCTTTGAACCCTTAAGTTTGAGCTTGTGGGCTGACGTTCGACACACTCGATCGTTGTGAATCCACCTTTCAGATGAGGTCTCTTCCAAGTCTCTCGGACGTCGTGCGGCTGAAACACGAGCATCGAAGCATTCCGTTTCGCTCCAGTAGTAGGCCTTTATTGACTAAATTGAAACATGACGACTTTTGTGATTTCGGCAGAACTTTGGAACCCTTAAGTTTGAGCTAGTGGGCTGACGTTCGACACACTCGATCGTTGTGAATCCACCTTTCATATGAGGTGTCTTTCAAGCCTCTCGGAGGTCGTGCGGCCAAAACACAAGCGTCGAAGCATTCCGTTTCGCTCCAGTCGTAGGCCTTTATTGACTAAATTGTAACATGACGTCCGATATGATTTCGGCAGAACTTTTGAACCCTTAAGTTTGAGATTGTGGGCTGACGTTCGACACACTCGATCGTTGGGAATCCACCTTTCAGATGAGGTCTCTTCCAAGCCTCTCGGAGGTCTTGCGGTCGAAACACAAGCGTCGAAGCATTCCGTTTCGCTCCAGTCGTAGGCCTTTATTGACTAAATTGTAACATGACGACCGATATGATTTCGGCAGAACTTTTGAACCCTTAAGTTTGAGATTGTGGGCTGACGTTCGACACACTCGATCGTTGGGAATCCACCTTTCAGATGAGGTCTCTTCCAAGCCTCTCGTAGGTCGTGCGACCGAAACACGAGCGTCGAAGCATTCCGTTTCGCTCCTGTACTAGTCCTTTATTGACTAAATTGTAACATGACAACCTATGTGATTTCGGCAGAACTTTTGAACCCTTAAGTTTGAGCTTGTGGGCTGACGTTCGACACAATCGATCGTTGTGAATCCACCTTTCAGATGAGGTCTCTTCCAAGCCTCTCGGAGGTCGTGCGGCTGAAACACGAGCGTCGAAGCATTCCGTTTCGCTCCAGTAGTTGGCCTTTATTGACTAAATTGAAACATGACGACCTATGTGATTTCGGCAGAACTTTTGAACCCTTAAGTTTGAGCTAGTGGGCTGACGTTTGACACACCCGATCGTTGTGAATCCACGTTTCAGATGAGGTCTCTTCCAAGCCTCTCGGAGGTCGTGCAGCCGAAACACGAGCTTCGAAGCATTTCGTTTCGCTCCAGTAGTAGGCCTTTATTGACTAAATTGAAACATGACGACTTTTGTGATTTCGGCAGAACTTTGGAACCCTTAAGTTTGAGCTAGTGGGCTGACGTTCGACACCCCTCGATCGTTGTGAATCCACCTTTCATATGAGGTGTCTTTCAAGCCTCTCGGAGGTCGTGCGGCCAAAACACAAGCGTCGAAGCATTCCGTTTCGCTCCAGTCGTAGGCCTTTATTGACTAAATTGTAACATGACGTCCGATATGATTTCGGCAGAACTTTTGAACCCTTAAGTTTGAGATTGTGGGCTGACGTTCGACACACTCGATCGTTGGGAATCCACCTTTCAGATGAGGTCTCTTCCAAGCCTCTCGGAGGTCTTGCGGTCGAAACACAAGCGTCGAAGCATTCCGTTTCGCTCCAGTCGTAGGCCTTTATTGACTAAATTGTAACATGACGACCGATATGATTTCGGCAGAACTTTTGAACCCTTAAGTTTGAGATTGTGGGCTGACGTTCGACACACTCGATCGTTGGGAATCCACCTTTCAGATGAGTTCTCTTCCATGCCTCTCGGAGGTTGTGCGGACGAAACACAAGCGCCGAAGCATTCCGTTTCGCTCCAGTCTTAGGCCTTTATTGACTAAATTGTAACATGACGACCGATATGATTTCGGCAGAGCTTTTGAACCCTTAAGTTTGAGCTAGTGGGCTGACGTTCGACACACTCCATCTTTGGGAATCCACCTTTCAGATGAGGTCTCTTCCAAGCCTCTCGTAGGTCGTGCGACCGAAACACGAGCGTCGAAGCATTCCGTTTCGCTCCTGTACTAGTCCTTTATTGACTAAATTGTAACATGACGACCTATGTGATTTCGGCAGAACTTTTGAACCCTTAAGTTTGAGCTTGTGGGCTGACCTTCGACACACTCGATCGTTGTGAATCCACCTTTCAGATGATGTCTCTTCCAATCCTCTCGGAGTTCGTGCAGCCGAAACACGAGCTTCGAAGCATTCCGTTTCGCTCCAGTAGTTGGCCTTTATTGACTAAATTGTAACATGACGACCTATGTGATTTATGCAGAACTTTTGAACCCTTAAGTTTGAACTAGTGGGCTGACGTTCGACACACTCGATCGTTGGGAATCCACCTTTCAGATGAGGTCTCTTCCAAACCTCTCGTAGGTCGTGCGGCCGAAACACGAGCGTCGAAGCATTCCGTTTCGCTCCAGGACTAGTCCTTTGACTAAATTGTAACATGACGACCTATGTGATTTCGGCAGAACTTTTGAACCCTTAAGTTTGAGCTTGTGGGCTGACGTTCGACACACTCGATCGTTGTGAATCCACCTTTCAGATGAGGTCTCTTCCAAGCCTCTCGGAGGTCGTGCGGCTGAAACACGAGCATCGAAGCATTCCGTTTCGCTCCAGTAGTAGGCCTTTATTGACTAAATTGAAACATGACGACTTTTGTGATTTCGGCAGAACTTTGGAACCCTTAAGTTTGAGCTTGTGGGCTGACGTTCGACACACTCGATCGTTGTGAATCCACCTTTCAGATGAGGTCTCTTCCAAGTCTCTCGGAGGTCGTGCAGCCGAAACACGAGCTTCGAAGCATTTCGTTTCGCTCCAGGAGTAGGCCTTTATTGACTAAATTGTCACATGATGACCTTTGTGATTTCGGCAGAACTTTTGAACCCTTAAGTTTGAGCTTGTGGGCTGACGTTTGACACACTCGATCGTTGTGAATCCACCTTTCAGATGAGGTCTCTTCCAAGTCTCTCGGACGTCGTGCGGCTGAAACACGAGCATCGAAGCATTCCGTTTCGCTCCAGTAGTAGGCCTTTATTGACTAAATTGTAACATGACGACCGATATGATTTCGGCAGAACTTTTGAACCCTTAAGTTTGAGATTGTGGGCTGACGTTCGACACACTCGATCGTTGGGAATCCACCTTTCAGATGAGTTCTCTTCCATGCCTCTCGGAGGTTGTGCGGACGAAACACAAGCGCCGAAGCATTCCGTTTCGCTCCAGTCTTAGGCCTTTATTGACTAAATTGTAACATGACGACCGATATGATTTCGGCAGAGCTTTTGAACCCTTAAGTTTGAGCTAGTGGGCTGACGTTCGACACACTCCATCTTTGGGAATCCACCTTTCAGATGAGGTCTCTTCCAAGCCTCTCGTAGGTCGTGCGACCGAAACACGAGCGTCGAAGCATTCCGTTTCGCTCCTGTACTAGTCCTTTATTGACTAAATTGTAACATGACGACCTATGTGATTTCGGCAGAACTTTTGATCCCTTAAGTTTGAGATTATGGGCTGACGTTCGACACACTCGATCGTTGTGAATCCACCTTTCAGATGAGGTCTCTTCCAAGCCTCTCGGAGGTCGTCCGGCCGGAACACGAGCGTCGAAGCATTCCGTTTCGCTCCAGTAGTAGTCCTTTATTGACTAAATTGTAACATGACGACCTATGTGATTTCGGCAGAACTTTTGAACCCTTAAGTTTGATTTAGTAGGCTGACCTTCGAATCACTCGATCGTTTTGAATCCACCTTTCAGATGACGTCTTTTCCAAGCTTCTCGGAGATCGTGCGGCCGAAAAACGAGCGTCGAATCATTCCGTTTAGCTCCAGTAGGAAGCCTTTATTGACTAAATTGTAACATGACGACCTATGTGATTTAGGCAGAACTTTTGAACCTTTAAGTTTGAGCTAGTAGACTGACATTCAACACACTCGATCGTTTTGAATCCACCTTTCAGATGAGGTCTCTTCCAAGCCTCTCGGAGGTCGTGCGGCTGAAACACGAGCGTCGAAGCATTCCGTTTCGCTCCAGTAGTAGGCCTTTATTGACTAAATTGAAACATGACGACCTATGTGATTTCGGCAGAACTTTTGATCCCTTAAGTTTGAGATTGTGGGCTGACGTTCGACACACTCGATCGTTGGGAATCCACCTTTCAGATGAGGTCTCTTCCAAGCCTCTCGGAGGTCTTGCGGTCGAAACACAAGCGTCGAAGCATTCCGTTTCGCTCCAGTCGTAGGCCTTTATTGACTAAATTGTAACATGACGACCGATATGATTTCGGCAGAACTTTTGAACCCTTAAGTTTGAGATTGTGGGCTGACGTTCGACACACTCGATCGTTGGGAATCCACCTTTCAGATGAGTTCTCTTCCATGCCTCTCGGAGGTTGTGCGGACGAAACACAAGCGCCGAAGCATTCCGTTTCGCTCCAGTCTTAGGCCTTTATTGACTAAATTGTAACATGACGACCGATATGATTTCGGCAGAGCTTTTGAACCCTTAAGTTTGAGCTAGTGGGCTGACGTTCGACACACTCCATCTTTGGGAATCCACCTTTCAGATGAGGTCTCTTCCAAGCCTCTCGTAGGTCGTGCGACCGAAACACGAGCGTCGAAGCATTCCGTTTCGCTCCTGTACTAGTCCTTTATTGACTAAATTGTAACATGACGACCTATGTGATTTCGGCAGAACTTTTGAACCCTTAAGTTTGAGCTTGTGGGCTGACCTTCGACACACTCGATCGTTGTGAATCCACCTTTCAGATGATGTCTCTTCCAATCCTCTCGGAGTTCGTGCAGCCGAAACACGAGCTTCGAAGCATTCCGTTTCGCTCCAGTAGTTGGCCTTTATTGACTAAATTGTAACATGACGACCTATGTGATTTATGCAGAACTTTTGAACCCTTAAGTTTGAACTAGTGGGCTGACGTTCGACACACTCGATCGTTGGGAATCCACCTTTCAGATGAGGTCTCTTCCAAACCTCTCGTAGGTCGTGCGGCCGAAACACGAGCGTCGAAGCATTCCGTTTCGCTCCAGGACTAGTCCTTTGACTAAATTGTAACATGACGACCTATGTGATTTCGGCAGAACTTTTGAACCCTTAAGTTTGAGCTTGTGGGCTGACGTTCGACACACTCGATCGTTGTGAATCCACCTTTCAGATGAGGTCTCTTCCAAGCCTCTCGGAGGTCGTGCGGCTGAAACACGAGCATCGAAGCATTCCGTTTCGCTCCAGTAGTAGGCCTTTATTGACTAAATTGAAACATGACGACTTTTGTGATTTCGGCAGAACTTTGGAACCCTTAAGTTTGAGCTTGTGGGCTGACGTTCGACACACTCGATCGTTGTGAATCCACCTTTCAGATGAGGTCTCTTCCAAGTCTCTCGGAGGTCGTGCAGCCGAAACACGAGCTTCGAAGCATTTCGTTTCGCTCCAGGAGTAGGCCTTTATTGACTAAATTGTCACATGATGACCTTTGTGATTTCGGCAGAACTTTTGAACCCTTAAGTTTGAGCTTGTGGGCTGACGTTCGACACACTCGATCGTTGTGAATCCACCTTTCAGATGAGGTCTCTTCCAAGCCTCTCGTAGGTCGTGCGACCGAAACACGAGCGTCGAAGCATTCCGTTTCGCTCCTGTACTAGTCCTTTATTGACTAAATTGTAACATGACGACCTATGTGATTTCGGCAGAACTTTTGAACCCTTAAGTTTGAGCTTGTGGGCTGACCTTCGACACACTCGATCGTTGTGAATCCACCTTTCAGATGATGTCTCTTCCAATCCTCTCGGAGTTCGTGCAGCCGAAACACGAGCTTCGAAGCATTCCGTTTCGCTCCAGTAGTTGGCCTTTATTGACTAAATTGTAACATGACGACCTATGTGATTTATGCAGAACTTTTGAACCCTTAAGTTTGAACTAGTGGGCTGACGTTCGACACACTCGATCGTTGGGAATCCACCTTTCAGATGAGGTCTCTTCCAAACCTCTCGTAGGTCGTGCGGCCGAAACACGAGCGTCGAAGCATTCCGTTTCGCTCCAGGACTAGTCCTTTGACTAAATTGTAACATGACGACCTATGTGATTTCGGCAGAACTTTTGAACCCTTAAGTTTGAGCTTGTGGGCTGACGTTCGACACACTCGATCGTTGTGAATCCACCTTTCAGATGAGGTCTCTTCCAAGCCTCTCGGAGGTCGTGCGGCTGAAACACGAGCATCGAAGCATTCCGTTTCGCTCCAGTAGTAGGCCTTTATTGACTAAATTGAAACATGACGACTTTTGTGATTTCGGCAGAACTTTGGAACCCTTAAGTTTGAGCTTGTGGGCTGACGTTCGACACACTCGATCGTTGTGAATCCACCTTTCAGATGAGGTCTCTTCCAAGTCTCTCGGAGGTCGTGCAGCCGAAACACGAGCTTCGAAGCATTTCGTTTCGCTCCAGGAGTAGGCCTTTATTGACTAAATTGTCACATGATGACCTTTGTGATTTCGGCAGAACTTTTGAACCCTTAAGTTTGAGCTTGTGGGCTGACGTTTGACACACTCGATCGTTGTGAATCCACCTTTCAGATGAGGTCTCTTCCAAGTCTCTCGGACGTCGTGCGGCTGAAACACGAGCATCGAAGCATTCCGTTTCGCTCCAGTAGTAGGCCTTTATTGACTAAATTGTAACATGACGACCGATATGATTTCGGCAGAACTTTTGAACCCTTAAGTTTGAGATTGTGGGCTGACGTTCGACACACTCGATCGTTGGGAATCCACCTTTCAGATGAGTTCTCTTCCATGCCTCTCGGAGGTTGTGCGGACGAAACACAAGCGCCGAAGCATTCCGTTTCGCTGCAGTCTTAGGCCTTTATTGACTAAATTGTAACATGACGACCGATATGATTTCGGCAGAGCTTTTGAACCCTTAAGTTTGAGCTAGTGGGCTGACGTTCGACACACTCCATCTTTGGGAATCCACCTTTCAGATGAGGTCTCTTCCAAGCCTCTCGTAGGTCGTGCGACCGAAACACGAGCGTCGAAGCATTCCGTTTCGCTCCTGTACTAGTCCTTTATTGACTAAATTGTAACATGACGACCTATGTGATTTCGGCAGAACTTTTGATCCCTTAAGTTTGAGATTATGGGCTGACGTTCGACACACTCGATCGTTGTGAATCCACCTTTCAGATGAGGTCTCTTCCAAGCCTCTCGGAGGTCGTCCGGCCGGAACACGAGCGTCGAAGCATTCCGTTTCGCTCCAGTAGTAGTCCTTTATTGACTAAATTGTAACATGACGACCTATGTGATTTCGGCAGAACTTTTGAACCCTTAAGTTTGATTTAGTAGGCTGACCTTCGAATCACTCGATCGTTTTGAATCCACCTTTCAGATGACGTCTTTTCCAAGCTTCTCGGAGATCGTGCGGCCGAAAAACGAGCGTCGAATCATTCCGTTTAGCTCCAGTAGGAAGCCTTTATTGACTAAATTGTAACATGACGACCTATGTGATTTAGGCAGAACTTTTGAACCTTTAAGTTTGAGCTAGTAGACTGACATTCAACACACTCGATCGTTTTGAATCCACCTTTCAGATGAGGTCTCTTCCAAGCCTCTCGGAGGTCGTGCGGCTGAAACACGAGCGTCGAAGCATTCCGTTTCGCTCCAGTAGTAGGCCTTTATTGACTAAATTGAAACATGACGACCTATGTGATTTCGGCAGAACTTTTGATCCCTTAAGTTTGAGATTGTGGGCTGACGTTCGACACACTCGATCGTTGGGAATCCACCTTTCAGATGAGGTCTCTTCCAAGCCTCTCGGAGGTCTTGCGGTCGAAACACAAGCGTCGAAGCATTCCGTTTCGCTCCAGTCGTAGGCCTTTATTGACTAAATTGTAACATGACGACCGATATGATTTCGGCAGAACTTTTGAACCCTTAAGTTTGAGATTGTGGGCTGACGTTCGACACACTCGATCGTTGGGAATCCACCTTTCAGATGAGTTCTCTTCCATGCCTCTCGGAGGTTGTGCGGACGAAACACAAGCGCCGAAGCATTCCGTTTCGCTCCAGTCTTAGGCCTTTATTGACTAAATTGTAACATGACGACCGATATGATTTCGGCAGAGCTTTTGAACCCTTAAGTTTGAGCTAGTGGGCTGACGTTCGACACACTCCATCTTTGGGAATCCACCTTTCAGATGAGGTCTCTTCCAATCCTCTCGGAGTTCGTGCAGCCGAAACACGAGCTTCGAAGCATTCCGTTTCGCTCCAGTAGTTGGCCTTTATTGACTAAATTGTAACATGACGACCTATGTGATTTATGCAGAACTTTTGAACCCTTAAGTTTGAACTAGTGGGCTGACGTTCGACACACTCGATCGTTGGGAATCCACCTTTCAGATGAGGTCTCTTCCAAACCTCTCGTAGGTCGTGCGGCCGAAACACGAGCGTCGAAGCATTCCGTTTCGCTCCAGGACTAGTCCTTTGACTAAATTGTAACATGACGACCTATGTGATTTCGGCAGAACTTTTGAACCCTTAAGTTTGAGCTTGTGGGCTGACGTTCGACACACTCGATCGTTGTGAATCCACCTTTCAGATGAGGTCTCTTCCAAGCCTCTCGGAGGTCGTGCGGCTGAAACACGAGCATCGAAGCATTCCGTTTCGCTCCAGTAGTAGGCCTTTATTGACTAAATTGAAACATGACGACTTTTGTGATTTCGGCAGAACTTTGGAACCCTTAAGTTTGAGCTTGTGGGCTGACGTTCGACACACTCGATCGTTGTGAATCCACCTTTCAGATGAGGTCTCTTCCAAGTCTCTCGGAGGTCGTGCAGCCGAAACACGAGCTTCGAAGCATTTCGTTTCGCTCCAGGAGTAGGCCTTTATTGACTAAATTGTCACATGATGACCTTTGTGATTTCGGCAGAACTTTTGAACCCTTAAGTTTGAGCTTGTGGGCTGACGTTTGACACACTCGATCGTTGTGAATCCACCTTTCAGATGAGGTCTCTTCCAAGTCTCTCGGACGTCGTGCGGCTGAAACACGAGCATCGAAGCATTCCGTTTCGCTCCAGTAGTAGGCCTTTATTGACTAAATTGTAACATGACGACCGATATGATTTCGGCAGAACTTTTGAACCCTTAAGTTTGAGATTGTGGGCTGACGTTCGACACACTCGATCGTTGGGAATCCACCTTTCAGATGAGTTCTCTTCCATGCCTCTCGGAGGTTGTGCGGACGAAACACAAGCGCCGAAGCATTCCGTTTCGCTCCAGTCTTAGGCCTTTATTGACTAAATTGTAACATGACGACCGATATGATTTCGGCAGAGCTTTTGAACCCTTAAGTTTGAGCTAGTGGGCTGACGTTCGACACACTCCATCTTTGGGAATCCACCTTTCAGATGAGGTCTCTTCCAAGCCTCTCGTAGGTCATGCGACCGGAACACGAGCGTCGAAGCATTCCGTTTCGCTCCTGTACTAGTCCTTTATTGACTAAATTGTAACATGACGACCTATGTGATTTCGGCAGAACTTTTGAACCCTTAAGTTTGAGCTTGTGGGCTGACCTTCGACACACTCGATCGTTGTGAATCCACCTTTCAGATGATGTCTCTTCCAATCCTCTCGGAGTTCGTGCAGCCGAAACACGAGCTTCGAAGCATTCCGTTTCGCTCCAGTAGTTGGCCTTTATTGACTAAATTGTAACATGACGACCTATGTGATTTATGCAGAACTTTTGAACCCTTAAGTTTGAACTAGTGGGCTGACGTTCGACACACTCGATCGTTGGGAATCCACCTTTCAGATGAGGTCTCTTCCAAACCTCTCGTAGGTCGTGCGGCCGAAACACGAGCGTCGAAGCATTCCGTTTCGCTCCAGGACTAGTCCTTTGACTAAATTGTAACATGACGACCTATGTGATTTCGGCAGAACTTTTGAACCCTTAAGTTTGAGCTTGTGGGCTGACGTTCGACACACTCGATCGTTGTGAATCCACCTTTCAGATGAGGTCTCTTCCAAGCCTCTCGGAGGTCGTGCGGCTGAAACACGAGCATCGAAGCATTCCGTTTCGCTCCAGTAGTAGGCCTTTATTGACTAAATTGAAACATGCCGACTTTTGTGATTTCGGCAGAACTTTGGAACCCTTAAGTTTGAGCTTGTGGGCTGACGTTCGACACACTCGATCGTTGTGAATCCACCTTTCAGATGAGGTCTCTTCCAAGTCTCTCGGAGGTCGTGCAGCCGAAACACGAGCTTCGAAGCATTTCGTTTCGCTCCAGGAGTAGGCCTTTATTGACTAAATTGTCACATGATGACCTTTGTGATTTCGGCAGAACTTTTGAACCCTTAAGTTTGAGCTTGTGGGCTGACGTTTGACACACTCGATCGTTGTGAATCCACCTCTCAGATGAGGTCTCTTCCAAGTCTCTCGGACGTCGTGCGGCTGAAACACGAGCATCGAAGCATTCCGTTTCGCACTAGTAGTAGGCCTTTATTGACTAAATTGTAACATGACGACCGATATGATTTCGGCAGAACTTTTGAACCCTTAAGTTTGAGATTGTGGGCTGACGTTCGACACACTCGATCGTTGGGAATCCACCTTTCAGATGAGTTCTCTTCCATGCCTCTCGGAGGTTGTGCGGACGAAACACAAGCGCCGAAGCATTCCGTTTCGCTCCAGTCTTAGGCCTTTATTGACTAAATTGTAACATGACGACCGATATGATTTCGGCAGAGCTTTTGAACCCTTAAGTTTGAGCTAGTGGGCTGACGTTCGACACACTCCATCTTTGGGAATCCACCTTTCAGATGAGGTCTCTTCCAAGCCTCTCGTAGGTCGTGCGACCGAAACACGAGCGTCGAAGCATTCCGTTTCGCTCCTGTACTAGTCCTTTATTGACTAAATTGTAACATGACGACCTATGTGATTTCGGCAGAACTTTTGATCCCTTAAGTTTGAGATTATGGGCTGACGTTCGACACACTCGATCGTTGTGAATCCACCTTTCAGATGAGGTCTCTTCCAAGCCTCTCGGAGGTCGTCCGGCCGGAACACGAGCGTCGAAGCATTCCGTTTCGCTCCAGTAGTAGTCCTTTATTGACTAAATTGTAACATGACGACCTATGTGATTTCGGCAGAACTTTTGAACCCTTAAGTTTGATTTAGTAGGCTGACCTTCGAATCACTCGATCGTTTTGAATCCACCTTTCAGATGACGTCTTTTCCAAGCTTCTCGGAGATCGTGCGGCCGAAAAACGAGCGTCGAATCATTCCGTTTAGCTCCAGTAGGAAGCCTTTATTGACTAAATTGTAACATGACGACCTATGTGATTTAGGCAGAACTTTTGAACCTTTAAGTTTGAGCTAGTAGACTGACATTCAACACACTCGATCGTTTTGAATCCACCTTTCAGATGAGGTCTCTTCCAAGCCTCTCGGAGGTCGTGCGGCTGAAACACGAGCGTCGAAGCATTCCGTTTCGCTCCAGTAGTAGGCCTTTATTGACTAAATTGAAACATGACGACCTATGTGATTTCGGCAGAACTTTTGATCCCTTAAGTTTGAGATTGTGGGCTGACGTTCGACACACTCGATCGTTGGGAATCCACCTTTCAGATGAGGTCTCTTCCAAGCCTCTCGGAGGTCTTGCGGTCGAAACACAAGCGTCGAAGCATTCCGTTTCGCTCCAGTCGTAGGCCTTTATTGACTAAATTGTAACATGACGACCGATATGATTTCGGCAGAACTTTTGAACCCTTAAGTTTGAGATTGTGGGCTGACGTTCGACACACTCGATCGTTGGGAATCCACCTTTCAGATGAGTTCTCTTCCATGCCTCTCGGAGGTTGTGCGGACGAAACACAAGCGCCGAAGCATTCCGTTTCGCTCCAGTCTTAGGCCTTTATTGACTAAATTGTAACATGACGACCGATATGATTTCGGCAGAGCTTTTGAACCCTTAAGTTTGAGCTAGTGGGCTGACGTTCGACACACTCCATCTTTGGGAATCCACCTTTCAGATGAGGTCTCTTCCAAGCCTCTCGTAGGTCGTGCGACCGAAACACGAGCGTCGAAGCATTCCGTTTCGCTCCTGTACTAGTCCTTTATTGACTAAATTGTAACATGACGACCTATGTGATTTCGGCAGAACTTTTGAACCCTTAAGTTTGAGCTTGTGGGCTGACCTTCGACACACTCGATCGTTGTGAATCCACCTTTCAGATGATGTCTCTTCCAATCCTCTCGGAGTTCGTGCAGCCGAAACACGAGCTTCGAAGCATTCCGTTTCGCTCCAGTAGTTGGCCTTTATTGACTAAATTGTAACATGACGACCTATGTGATTTATGCAGAACTTTTGAACCCTTAAGTTTGAACTAGTGGGCTGACGTTCGACACACTCGATCGTTGGGAATCCACCTTTCAGATGAGGTCTCTTCCAAACCTCTCGTAGGTCGTGCGGCCGAAACACGAGCGTCGAAGCATTCCGTTTCGCTCCAGGACTAGTCCTTTGACTAAATTGTAACATGACGACCTATGTGATTTCGGCAGAACTTTTGAACCCTTAAGTTTGAGCTTGTGGGCTGACGTTCGACACACTCGATCGTTGTGAATCCACCTTTCAGATGAGGTCTCTTCCAAGCCTCTCGGAGGTCGTGCGGCTGAAACACGAGCATCGAAGCATTCCGTTTCGCTCCAGTAGTAGGCCTTTATTGACTAAATTGAAACATGACGACTTTTGTGATTTCGGCAGAACTTTGGAACCCTTAAGTTTGAGCTTGTGGGCTGACGTTCGACACACTCGATCGTTGTGAATCCACCTTTCAGATGAGGTCTCTTCCAAGTCTCTCGGAGGTCGTGCAGCCGAAACACGAGCTTCGAAGCATTTCGTTTCGCTCCAGGAGTAGGCCTTTATTGACTAAATTGTCACATGATGACCTTTGTGATTTCGGCAGAACTTTTGAACCCTTAAGTTTGAGCTTGTGGGCTGACGTTCGACACACTCGATCGTTGTGAATCCACCTTTCAGATGAGGTCTCTTCCAAGCCTCTCGTAGGTCGTGCGACCGAAACACGAGCGTCGAAGCATTCCGTTTCGATTCTGTACTAGTCCTTTATTGACTAAATTGTAACATGACGACCTATGTGATTTCGGCAGAACTTTTGAACCCTTAAGTTTGAGCTTGTGGGCTGACCTTCGACACACTCGATCGTTGTGAATCCACCTTTCAGATGATGTCTCTTCCAATCCTCTCGGAGTTCGTGCAGCCGAAACACGAGCTTCGAAGCATTCCGTTTCGCTCCAGTAGTTGGCCTTTATTGACTAAATTGTAACATGACGACCTATGTGATTTATGCAGAACTTTTGAACCCTTAAGTTTGAACTAGTGGGCTGACGTTCGACACACTCGATCGTTGGGAATCCACCTTTCAGATGAGGTCTCTTCCAAACCTCTCGTAGGTCGTGCGGCCGAAACACGAGCGTCGAAGCATTCCGTTTCGCTCCAGGACTAGTCCTTTGACTAAATTGTAACATGACGACCTATGTGATTTCGGCAGAACTTTTGAACCCTTAAGTTTGAGCTTGTGGGCTGACGTTCGACACACTCGATCGTTGTGAATCCACCTTTCAGATGAGGTCTCTTCCAAGCCTCTCGGAGGTCGTGCGGCTGAAACACGAGCATCGAAGCATTCCGTTTCGCTCCAGTAGTAGGCCTTTATTGACTAAATTGAAACATGACGACTTTTGTGATTTCGGCAGAACTTTGGAACCCTTAAGTTTGAGCTTGTGGGCTGACGTTCGACACACTCGATCGTTGTGAATCCACCTTTCAGATGAGGTCTCTTCCAAGTCTCTCGGAGGTCGTGCAGCCGAAACACGAGCTTCGAAGCATTTCGTTTCGCTCCAGGAGTAGGCCTTTATTGACTAAATTGTCACATGATGACCTTTGTGATTTCGGCAGAACTTTTGAACCCTTAAGTTTGAGCTTGTGGGCTGACGTTTGACACACTCGATCGTTGTGAATCCACCTTTCAGATGAGGTCTCTTCCAAGTCTCTCGGACGTCGTGCGGTTGAAACACGAGCATCGAACCATTCCGTTTCGCTCCAGTAGTAGGCCTTTATTGACTAAATTGTAACATGACGACCGATATGATTTCGGCAGAACTTTTGAACCCTTAAGTTTGAGATTGTGGGCTGACGTTCGACACACTCGATCGTTGGGAATCCACCTTTCAGATGAGTTCTCTTCCATGCCTCTCGGAGGTTGTGCGGACGAAACACAAGCCCCGAAGCATTCCGTTTCGCTCCAGTCTTAGGCCTTTATTGACTAAATTGTAACATGACGACCGATATGATTTCGGCAGAGCTTTTGAACCCTTAAGTTTGAGCTAGTGGGCTGACGTTCGACACACTCCATCTTTGGGAATCCACCTTTCAGATGAGGTCTCTTCCAAGCCTCTCGTAGGTCGTGCGACCGAAACACGAGCGTCGAAGCATTCCGTTTCGCTCCTGTACTAGTCCTTTATTGACTAAATTGTAACATGACGACCTATGTGATTTCGGCAGAACTTTTGATCCCTTAAGTTTGAGATTATGGGCTGACGTTCGACACACTCGATCGTTGTGAATCCACCTTTCAGATGAGGTCTCTTCCAAGCCTCTCGGAGGTCGTCCGGCCGGAACACGAGCGTCGAAGCATTCCGTTTCGCTCCAGTAGTAGTCCTTTATTGACTAAATTGTAACATGACGACCTATGTGATTTCGGCAGAACTTTTGAACCCTTAAGTTTGATTTAGTAGGCTGACCTTCGAATCACTCGATCGTTTTGAATCCACCTTTCAGATGACGTCTTTTCCAAGCTTCTCGGAGATCGTGCGGCCGAAAAACGAGCGTCGAATCATTCCGTTTAGCTCCAGTAGGAAGCCTTTATTGACTAAATTGTAACATGACGACCTATGTGATTTAGGCAGAACTTTTGAACCTTTAAGTTTGAGCTAGTAGACTGACATTCAACACACTCGATCGTTTTGAATCCACCTTTCAGATGAGGTCTCTTCCAAGCCTCTCGGAGGTCGTGCGGCTGAAACACGAGCGTCGAAGCATTCCGTTTCGCTCCAGTAGTAGGCCTTTATTGACTAAATTGAAACATGACGACCTATGTGATTTCGGCAGAACTTTTGATCCCTTAAGTTTGAGATTGTGGGCTGACGTTCGACACACTCGATCGTTGGGAATCCACCTTTCAGATGAGGTCTCTTCCAAGCCTCTCGGAGGTCTTGCGGTCGAAACACAAGCGTCGAAGCATTCCGTTTCGCTCCAGTCGTAGGCCTTTATTGACTAAATTGTAACATGACGACCGATATGATTTCGGCAGAACTTTTGAACCCTTAAGTTTGAGATTGTGGGCTGACGTTCGACACACTCGATCGTTGGGAATCCACCTTTCAGATGAGTTCTCTTCCATGCCTCTCGGAGGTTGTGCGGACGAAACACAAGCGCCGAAGCATTCCGTTTCGCTCCAGTCTTAGGCCTTTATTGACTAAATTGTAACATGACGACCGATATGATTTCGGCAGAGCTTTTGAACCCTTAAGTTTGAGCTAGTGGGCTGACGTTCGACACACTCCATCTTTGGGAATCCACCTTTCAGATGAGGTCTCTTCCAAGCCTCTCGTAGGTCGTGCGACCGAAACACGAGCGTCGAAGCATTCCGTTTCGCTCCTGTACTAGTCCTTTATTGACTAAATTGTAACATGACGACCTATGTGATTTCGGCAGAACTTTTGAACCCTTAAGTTTGAGCTTGTGGGCTGACCTTCGACACACTCGATCGTTGTGAATCCACCTTTCAGATGATGTCTCTTCCAATCCTCTCGGAGTTCGTGCAGCCGAAACACGAGCTTCGAAGCATTCCGTTTCGCTCCAGTAGTTGGCCTTTATTGACTAAATTGTAACATGACGACCTATGTGATTTATGCAGAACTTTTGAACCCTTAAGTTTGAACTAGTGGGCTGACGTTCGACACACTCGATCGTTGGGAATCCACCTTTCAGATGAGGTCTCTTCCAAACCTCTCGTAGGTCGTGCGGCCGAAACACGAGCGTCGAAGCATTCCGTTTCGCTCCAGGACTAGTCCTTTGACTAAATTGTAACATGACGACCTATGTGATTTCGGCAGAACTTTTGAACCCTTAAGTTTGAGCTTGTGGGCTGACGTTCGACACACTCGATCGTTGTGAATCCACCTTTCAGATGAGGTCTCTTCCAAGCCTCTCGGAGGTCGTGCGGCTGAAATACGAGCATCGAAGCATTCCGTTTCGCTCCAGTAGTAGGCCTTTATTGACTAAATTGAAACATGACGACTTTTGTGATTTCGGCAGAACTTTGGAACCCTTAAGTTTGAGCTTGTGGGCTGACGTTCGACACACTCGATCGTTGTGAATCCACCTTTCAGATGAGGTCTCTTCCAAGTCTCTCGGAGGTCGTGCAGCCGAAACACGAGCTTCGAAGCATTTCGTTTCGCTCCAGGAGTAGGCCTTTATTGACTAAATTGTCACATGATGACCTTTGTGATTTCGGCAGAACTTTTGAACCCTTAAGTTTGAGCTTGTGGGCTGACGTTTGACACACTCGATCGTTGTGAATCCACCTTTCAGATGAGGTCTCTTCCAAGTCTCTCGGACGTCGTGCGGCTGAAACACGAGCATCGAAGCATTCCGTTTCGCTCCAGTAGTAGGCCTTTATTGACTAAATTGTAACATGACGACCGATATGATTTCGGCAGAACTTTTGAACCCTTAAGTTTGAGATTGTGGGCTGACGTTCGACACACTCGATCGTTGGGAATCCACCTTTCAGATGAGTTCTCTTCCATGCCTCTCGGAGGTTGTGCGGACGAAACACAAGCGCCGAAGCATTCCGTTTCGCTCCAGTCTTAGGCCTTTATTGACTAAATTGTAACATGACGACCGATATGATTTCGGCAGAGCTTTTGAACCCTTAAGTTTGAGCTAGTGGGCTGACGTTCAACACACTCCATCTTTGGGAATCCACCTTTCAGATGAGGTCTCTTCCAAGCCTCTCGTAGGTCGTGCGACCGAAACACGAGCGTCGAAGCATTCCGTTTCGCTCCTGTACTAGTCCTTTATTGACTAAATTGTAACATGACGACCTATGTGATTTCGGCAGAACTTTTGATCCCTTAAGTTTGAGATTATGGGCTGACGTTCGACACACTCGATCGTTGTGAATCCACCTTTCAGATGAGGTCACTTCCAAGCCTCTCGGAAGTCGTCCGGCCGGAACACGAGCGTCGAAGCATTCCGTTTCGCTCCAGTAGTAGTCCTTTATTGACTAAATTGTAACATGACGACCTATGTGATTTCGGCAGAACTTTTGAACCCTTAAGTTTGATTTAGTAGGCTGACCTTCGAATCACTCGATCGTTTTGAATCCACCTTTCAGATGACGTCTTTTCCAAGCTTCTCGGAGATCGTGCGGCCGAAAAACGAGCGTCGAATCATTCCGTTTAGCTCCAGTAGGAAGCCTTTATTGACTAAATTGTAACATGACGACCTATGTGATTTAGGCAGAACTTTTGAACCTTTAAGTTTGAGCTAGTAGACTGACATTCAACACACTCGATCGTTTTGAATCCACCTTTCAGATGAGGTCTCTTCCAAGCCTCTCGGAGGTCGTGCGGCTGAAACACGAGCGTCGAAGCATTCCGTTTCGCTCCAGTAGTAGGCCTTTATTGACTAAATTGAAACATGACGACCTATGTGATTTCGGCAGAACTTTTGATCCCTTAAGTTTGAGCTAGTGGGCTGACTTCGACGCACTCGATTGTTGTGAATCCACCTTTCAGATGAGGTCTCTTCCAATCCTCTCGGAGTTCGTGCAGCCGAAACACGAGCTTCGAAGCATTCCGTTTCGCTCCAGTAGTTGGATTTTATTGACTAAATTGTAACATGACGACCTATGTGATTTCGGCAGAACTTTTGATCCCTTAAGTTTGAGATTATGGGCTGACGTTCGACACACTCGATCGTTGTGAATCCACCTTTCAGATGAGGTCTCTTCCAAGCCTCTCGGAGGTCGTCCGGCCGGAACACGAGCGTCGAAGCATTCCGTTTCGCTCCAGTAGTAGTCCTTTATTGACTAAATTGTAACATGACGACCTATGTGATTTCGGCAGAACTTTTGAACCCTTAAGTTTGATTTAGTAGGCTGACCTTCGAATCACTCAATCGTTTTGAATCCACCTTTCAGATGACGTCTTTTCCAAGCTTCTCGGAGATCGTGCGGCCGAAAAACGAGCGTCGAATCATTCCGTTTAGCTCCAGTAGGAAGCCTTTATTGACTAAATTGTAACATGACGACCTATGTGATTTAGGCAGAACTTTTGAACCTTTAAGTTTGAGCTAGTAGACTGACATTCAACACACTCGATCGTTTTGAATCCATCTTTCAGATGAGGTCTCTTCCAAGCCTCTCGGAGGTCGTGCGGCTGAAACACGAGCGTCGAAGCATTCCGTTTCGCTCCAGTAGTAGGCCTTTATTGACTAAATTGAAACATGACGACCTATGTGATTTCGGCAGAACTTTTGATCCCTTAAGTTTGAGCTAGTGGGCTGACCTTCCACACACTCGATCGTTGTGAATCCACCTTTCAGATGATGTCTCTTCCAATCCTCTCGGAGTTCGTGCAGCCGAAACACGAGCTTCGAAGCATTCCGTTTCGCTCCAGTAGTTGGCCTTTATTGACTAAATTGTAACATGACGACCTATGTGATTTATGCAGAACTTTTGAACCCTTAAGTTTGAACTAGTGGGCTGACGTTCGACACACTCGATCGTTGGGAATCCACCTTTCAGATGAGGTCTCTTCCAAACCTCTCGTAGGTCGTGCGGCCGAAACACGAGCGTCGAAGCATTACGTTTCGCTCCAGGACTAGTCCTTTATTGACTAAATTGTAACATGACGACCTTTGTGATTTCGGCAGAACTTTTGAACCCTTAAGTTTGAGCTTGTGGGCTGACCTTCGACACACTCGATCGTTGTGAATCCACCTTTCAGATGATGTCTCTTCCAATCCTCTCGGAGTTCGTGCAGCCGAAACACGAGCTTCGAAGCATTCCGTTTCGCTCCAGTAGTTGGCCTTTATTGACTAAATTGTAACATGACGACCTATGTGATTTATGCAGAACTTTTGAACCCTTAAGTTTGAGCTAGTGGGCTGACGTTCGACACACTCGATTGTTGTGAATCCACCTTTCATATGAGGTCTCTTTCAAGCCTCTCGGAGGTCGTGCGGCCAAAACACAAGCGTCGAAGCATTCCGTTTCGCTCCAGGAGTAGGCCTTTATTGACTAAATTGTCACATGACGTCCGATATGATTTCGGCAGAACTTTTGAACCCTTAAGTTTGTGATTGTGGGCTGACGTTCGACACACTCGATCATTGGGAATCCACCTTTCAGATGAGGTCTCTTCCAAGCCTCTCGTAGGTCGTGCGACCGAAACACGAGCGTCGAAGCATTCCGTTTCGCTCCTGTACTAGTCCTTTATTGACTAAATTGTAACATGACGACCTATGTGATTTCGGCAGAACTTTTGATCCCTTAAGTTTGAGATTATGGGCTGACGTTCGACACACTCGATCGTTGTGAATCCACCTTTCAGATGAGGTCACTTCCAAGCCTCTCGGAAGTCGTCCGGCCGGAACACGAGCGTCGAAGCATTCCGTTTCGCTCCAGTAGTAGTCCTTTATTGACTAAATTGTAACATGACGACCTATGTGATTTCGGCAGAACTTTTGAACCCTTAAGTTTGATTTAGTAGGCTGACCTTCGAATCACTCGATCGTTTTGAATCCACCTTTCAGATGACGTCTTTTCCAAGCTTCTCGGAGATCGTGCGGCCGAAAAACGAGCGTCGAATCATTCCGTTTAGCTCCAGTAGGAAGCCTTTATTGACTAAATTGTAACATGACGACCTATGTGATTTAGGCAGAACTTTTGAACCTTTAAGTTTGAGCTAGTAGACTGACATTCAACACACTCGATCGTTTTGAATCCACCTTTCAGATGAGGTCTCTTCCAAGCCTCTCGGAGGTCGTGCGGCTGAAACACGAGCGTCGAAGCATTCCGTTTCGCTCCAGTAGTAGGCCTTTATTGACTAAATTGAAACATGACGACCTATGTGATTTCGGCAGAACTTTTGATCCCTTAAGTTTGAGCTAGTGGGCTGACTTCGACGCACTCGATTGTTGTGAATCCACCTTTCAGATGAGGTCTCTTCCAATCCTCTCGGAGTTCGTGCAGCCGAAACACGAGCTTCGAAGCATTCCGTTTCGCTCCAGTAGTTGGATTTTATTGACTAAATTGTAACATGACGACCTATGTGATTTCGGCAGAACTTTTGATCCCTTAAGTTTGAGATTATGGGCTGACGTTCGACACACTCGATCGTTGTGAATCCACCTTTCAGATGAGGTCTCTTCCAAGCCTCTCGGAGGTCGTCCGGCCGGAACACGAGCGTCGAAGCATTCCGTTTCGCTCCAGTAGTAGTCCTTTATTGACTAAATTGTAACATGACGACCTATGTGATTTCGGCAGAACTTTTGAACCCTTAAGTTTGATTTAGTAGGCTGACCTTCGAATCACTCAATCGTTTTGAATCCACCTTTCAGATGACGTCTTTTCCAAGCTTCTCGGAGATCGTGCGGCCGAAAAACGAGCGTCGAATCATTCCGTTTAGCTCCAGTAGGAAGCCTTTATTGACTAAATTGTAACATGACGACCTATGTGATTTAGGCAGAACTTTTGAACCTTTAAGTTTGAGCTAGTAGACTGACATTCAACACACTCGATCGTTTTGAATCCATCTTTCAGATGAGGTCTCTTCCAAGCCTCTCGGAGGTCGTGCGGCTGAAACACGAGCGTCGAAGCATTCCGTTTCGCTCCAGTAGTAGGCCTTTATTGACTAAATTGAAACATGACGACCTATGTGATTTCGGCAGAACTTTTGATCCCTTAAGTTTGAGCTAGTGGGCTGACCTTCCACACACTCGATCGTTGTGAATCCACCTTTCAGATGATGTCTCTTCCAATCCTCTCGGAGTTCGTGCAGCCGAAACACGAGCTTCGAAGCATTCCGTTTCGCTCCAGTAGTTGGCCTTTATTGACTAAATTGTAACATGACGACCTATGTGATTTATGCAGAACTTTTGAACCCTTAAGTTTGAACTAGTGGGCTGACGTTCGACACACTCGATCGTTGGGAATCCACCTTTCAGATGAGGTCTCTTCCAAACCTCTCGTAGGTCGTGCGGCCGAAACACGAGCGTCGAAGCATTACGTTTCGCTCCAGGACTAGTCCTTTATTGACTAAATTGTAACATGACGACCTTTGTGATTTCGGCAGAACTTTTGAACCCTTAAGTTTGAGCTTGTGGGCTGACCTTCGACACACTCGATCGTTGTGAATCCACCTTTCAGATGATGTCTCTTCCAATCCTCTCGGAGTTCGTGCAGCCGAAACACGAGCTTCGAAGCATTCCGTTTCGCTCCAGTAGTTGGCCTTTATTGACTAAATTGTAACATGACGACCTATGTGATTTATGCAGAACTTTTGAACCCTTAAGTTTGAGCTAGTGGGCTGACGTTCGACACACTCGATTGTTGTGAATCCACCTTTCATATGAGGTCTCTTTCAAGCCTCTCGGAGGTCGTGCGGCCAAAACACAAGCGTCGAAGCATTCCGTTTCGCTCCAGGAGTAGGCCTTTATTGACTAAATTGTCACATGACGTCCGATATGATTTCGGCAGAACTTTTGAACCCTTAAGTTTGTGATTGTGGGCTGACGTTCGACACACTCGATCATTGGGAATCCACCTTTCAGATGAGGTCTCTTCCAAGCCTCTCGTAGGTCGTGCGACCGAAACACGAGCGTCGAAGCATTCCGTTTCGCTCCTGTACTAGTCCTTTATTGACTAAATTGTAACATGACAACCTATGTGATTTCGGCAGAACTTTTGAACCCTTAAGTTTGAGCTTGTGGGCTGACGTTCGACACACTCGATCGTTGTGAATCCACCTTTCAGATGAGGTCTCTTCCAAGCCTCTCGGAGGTCGTGCGGCTGAAACACGAGCGTCGAAGCATTCCGTTTCGCTCCAGTAGTTGGCCTTTATTGACTAAATTGAAACATGACGACCTATGTGATTTCGGCAGAACTTTTGAACCCTTAAGTTTGAGCTAGTGGGCTGACGTTTGACACACCCGATCGTTGTGAATCCACGTTTCAGATGAGGTCTCTTCCAAGCCTCTCGGAGGTCGTGCAGCCGAAACACGAGCTTCGAAGCATTTCGTTTCGCTCCAGGAGTAGGGCTTTATTGACTAAATTGTCACATGATGACCTTTGTGATTTCGGCAGAACTTTTGAACCCTTAAGTTTGAGCTTGTGGGCTGACGTTCGACACACTCGATCGTTGTGAATCCACCTTTCAGATGAGGTCTCTTCCAAGTCTCTCGGACGTCGTGCGGCTGAAACACGAGCATCGAAGCATTCCGTTTCGCTCCAGTAGTAGGCCTTTATTGACTAAATTGAAACATGACGACTTTTGTGATTTCGGCAGAACTTTGGAACCCTTAAGTTTGAGCTAGTGGGCTGACGTTCGACACACTCGATCGTTGTGAATCCACCTTTCATATGAGGTGTCTTTCAAGCCTCTCGGAGGTCGTGCGGCCAAAACACAAGCGTCGAAGCATTCCGTTTCGCTCCAGTCGTAGGCCTTTATTGACTAAATTGTAACATGACGTCCGATATGATTTCGGCAGAACTTTTGAACCCTTAAGTTTGAGATTGTGGGCTGACGTTCGACACACTCGATCGTTGGGAATCCACCTTTCAGATGAGGTCTCTTCCAAGCCTCTCGGAGGTCTTGCGGTCGAAACACAAGCGTCGAAGCATTCCATTTCGCTCCAGTCGTAGGCCTTTATTGACTAAATTGTAACATGACGACCGATATGATTTCGGCAGAACTTTTGAACCCTTAAGTTTGAGATTGTGGGCTGACGTTCGACACACTCGATCGTTGGGAATCCACCTTTCAGATGAGGTCTCTTCCAAGCCTCTCGTAGGTCGTGCGACCGAAACACGAGCGTCGAAGCATTCCGTTTCGCTCCTGTACTAGTCCTTTATTGACTAAATTGTAACATGACAACCTATGTGATTTCGGCAGAACTTTTGAACCCTTAAGTTTGAGCTTGTGGGCTGACGTTCGACACAATCGATCGTTGTGAATCCACCTTTCAGATGAGGTCTCTTCCAAGCCTCTCGGAGGTCGTGCGGCTGAAACACGAGCGTCGAAGCATTCCGTTTCGCTCCAGTAGTTGGCCTTTATTGACTAAATTGAAACATGACGACCTATGTGATTTCGGCAGAGCTTTTGAACCCTTAAGTTTGAGCTAGTGGGCTGACGTTTGACACACCCGATCGTTGTGAATCCACGTTTCAGATGAGGTCTCTTCCAAGCCTCTCGGAGGTCGTGCAGCCGAAACACGAGCTTCGAAGCATTTCGTTTCGCTCCAGGAGTAGGCCTTTATTGACTAAATTGTCACATGATGACCTTTGTGATTTCGGCAGAACTTTTGAACCCTTAAGTTTGAGCTTGTGGGCTGACGTTTGACACACTCGATCGTTGTGAATCCACCTTTCAGATGAGGTCTCTTCCAAGTCTCTCGGACGTCGTGCGGCTGAAACACGAGCATCGAACCATTCCGTTTCGCTCCAGTAGTAGGCCTTTATTGACTAAATTGAAACATGACGACTTTTGTGATTTCGGCAGAACTTTGGAACCCTTAAGTTTGAGCTAGTGGGCTGACGTTCGACACACTCGATCGTTGTGAATCCACCTTTCATATGAGGTGTCTTTCAAGCCTCTCGGAGGTCTTGCGGTCGAAACACAAGCGTCGAAGCATTCCGTTTCGCTCCAGTCGTAGGCCTTTATTGACTAAATTGTAACATGACGACCGATATGATTTCGGCAGAACTTTTGAACCCTTAAGTTTGAGATTGTGGGCTGACGTTCGACACACTCGATCGTTGGGAATCCACCTTTCAGATGATGTCTCTTCCAATCCTCTCGGAGTTCGTGCAGCCGAAACACGAGCTTCGAAGCATTCCGTTTCGCTCCAGTAGTTGGCCTTTATTGACTAAATTGTAACATGACGACCTATGTGATTTATGCAGAACTTTTGAACCCTTAAGTTTGAACTAGTGGGCTGACGTTCGACACACTCGATCGTTGGGAATCCACCTTTCAGATGAGGTCTCTTCCAAACCTCTCGTAGGTCGTGCGGCCGAAACACGAGCGTCGAAGCATTCCGTTTCGCTCCAGGACTAGTCCTTTGACTAAATTGTAACATGACGACCTATGTGATTTCGGCAGAACTTTTGAACCCTTAAGTTTGAGCTTGTGGGCTGACGTTCGACACACTCGATCGTTGTGAATCCACCTTTCAGATGAGGTCTCTTCCAAGCCTCTCGGAGGTCGTGCGGCTGAAACACGAGCATCGAAGCATTCCGTTTCGCTCCAGTAGTAGGCCTTTATTGACTAAATTGAAACATGCCGACTTTTGTGATTTCGGCAGAACTTTGGAACCCTTAAGTTTGAGCTTGTGGGCTGACGTTCGACACACTCGATCGTTGTGAATCCACCTTTCAGATGAGGTCTCTTCCAAGTCTCTCGGAGGTCGTGCAGCCGAAACACGAGCTTCGAAGCATTTCGTTTCGCTCCAGGAGTAGGCCTTTATTGACTAAATTGTCACATGATGACCTTTGTGATTTCGGCAGAACTTTTGAACCCTTAAGTTTGAGCTTGTGGGCTGACGTTTGACACACTCGATCGTTGTGAATCCACCTCTCAGATGAGGTCTCTTCCAAGTCTCTCGGACGTCGTGCGGCTGAAACACGAGCATCGAAGCATTCCGTTTCGCTCTAGTAGTAGGCCTTTATTGACTAAATTGTAACATGACGACCGATATGATTTCGGCAGAACTTTTGAACCCTTAAGTTTGAGATTGTGGGCTGACGTTCGACACACTCGATCGTTGGGAATCCACCTTTCAGATGAGTTCTCTTCCATGCCTCTCGGAGGTTGTGCGGACGAAACACAAGCGCCGAAGCATTCCGTTTCGCTCCAGTCTTAGGCCTTTATTGACTAAATTGTAACATGACGACCGATATGATTTCGGCAGAGCTTTTGAACCCTTAAGTTTGAGCTAGTGGGCTGACGTTCGACACACTCCATCTTTGGGAATCCACCTTTCAGATGAGGTCTCTTCCAAGCCTCTCGTAGGTCGTGCGACCGAAACACGAGCGTCGAAGCATTCCGTTTCGCTCCTGTACTAGTCCTTTATTGACTAAATTGTAACATGACGACCTATGTGATTTCGGCAGAACTTTTGAACCCTTAAGTTTGAGCTTGTGGGCTGACCTTCGACACACTCGATCGTTGTGAATCCACCTTTCAGATGATGTCTCTTCCAATCCTCTCGGAGTTCGTGCAGCCGAAACACGAGCTTCGAAGCATTCCGTTTCGCTCCAGTAGTTGGCCTTTATTGACTAAATTGTAACATGACGACCTATGTGATTTATGCAGAACTTTTGAACCCTTAAGTTTGAACTAGTGGGCTGACGTTCGACACACTCGATCGTTGGGAATCCACCTTTCAGATGAGGTCTCTTCCAAACCTCTCGTAGGTCGTGCGGCCGAAACACGAGCGTCGAAGCATTCCGTTTCGCTCCAGGACTAGTCCTTTGACTAAATTGTAACATGACGACCTATGTGATTTCGGCAGAACTTTTGAACCCTTAAGTTTGAGCTTGTGGGCTGACGTTCGACACACTCGATCGTTGTGAATCCACCTTTCAGATGAGGTCTCTTCCAAGCCTCTCGGAGGTCGTGCGGCTGAAACACGAGCATCGAAGCATTCCGTTTCGCTCCAGTAGTAGGCCTTTATTGACTAAATTGAAACATGACGACTTTTGTGATTTCGGCAGAACTTTGGAACCCTTAAGTTTGAGCTTGTGGGCTGACGTTCGACACACTCGATCGTTGTGAATCCACCTTTCAGATGAGGTCTCTTCCAAGTCTCTCGGACGTCGTGCGGCTGAAACACGAGCATCGAAGCATTCCGTTTCGCTCCAGTAGTAGGCCTTTATTGACTAAATTGAAACATGACGACTTTTGTGATTTCGGCAGAACTTTGGAACCCTTAAGTTTGAGCTAGTGGGCTGACGTTCGACACACTCGATCGTTGTGAATCCACCTTTCATATGAGGTCTCTTTCAAGCCTCTCGGAGGTCGTGCGGCCAAAACACAAGCGTCGAAGCATTCCGTTTCGCTCCAGTCGTAGGCCTTTATTGACTAAATTGTAACATGACCTCCGATATGATTTCGGCAGAACTTTTGAACCCTTAAGTTTGAGATTGTGGGCTGACGTTCGACACACTCGATCGTTGGGAATCCACCTTTCAGATGAGGTCTCTTCCAAGCCTCTCGGAGGTCTTGCGGTCGAAACACAAGCGTCGAAGCATTCCGTTTCGCTCCAGTCGTAGGCCTTTATTGACTAAATTGTAACATGACGACCGATATGATTTCGGCAGAACTTTTGAACCCTTAAGTTTGAGATTGTGGGCTTACGTTCGACACACTCGATCGTTGGGAATCCACCTTTCAGATGAGGTCTCTTCCAAGCCTCTCGTAGGTCGTGCGACCGAAACACGAGCGTCGAAGCATTCCGTTTCGCTCCTGTACTAGTCCTTTATTGACTAAATTGTAACATGACGACCTATGTGATTTCGGCAGAACTTTTGAACCCTTAGGTTTGAGCTTGTGGGCTGATGTTCGACACACTCGATCGTTGTGAATCCACCTTTCAGATGAGGTCTCTGCCAAGCCTCTCGGAGGTCGTGCGGCTGAAACACGAGCGTCGAAGCATTCCGTTTTGCTCCAGTAGTTGGCCTTTATTGACTAAATTGAAACATGACGACCTATGTGATTTCGGCAGAACTTTTGAACGTTTAAGTTTGAGCTAGTAGACTGACATTCGACACACTCGATCGTTTTGAATCCACCTTTCAGATGAGGTCTCTTCCAAGCCTCTCGGAGGTCGTGCGGCCGAAACTCAAGCGTCGAAGCATTCCGTTTCGCTCCAATATTAGGCCTTTATTGACTAAATTGTAACATGACGACCTATGTGATTTCGGCAGAACCTTTGAACCCTTAGGTTTGAGCTTGTGGGCTGATGTTCGACACACTCGATCGTTGTGAATCCACCTTTCAGATGAGGTCTCTTGCAATCCTCTCGGAGTTCGTGCGGCCGAAACACGAGCTTCGAACCATTCCGTTTCGCTCCAGGAGTAGGCCTTTATTGACTAAATTGTCACATGATGAGCTTTGTGATTTCGGCAGAAATTTTGATCCCTTAAGTTTGAGCTAGTGGGCTGACGTTCGACACACTCGATCGTTTTGAATCCACCTTTCAGATGAGGTCTCTTCCAAGCCTCTCGGAGGTCGTGCGGCCGAAACTCAAGCGTCGAAGCATTCCGTTTCGCTCCAATAGTAGGCCTTTATTGACTAAATTGTAACATGACGACCTATGTGATTTCGGCAGAACCTTTGAACCCTTAAGTTTGAGATTGTGGGCTGACATTCGACACACTCGATCGTTGTGAATCCCCCTTTCAGATGAGGTCCCTTCCAAGCCTCTCTGAGGTCTTGCGGTCGAAACACAAGCGTCGAAGCATTCCGTTTCGCTCCAGTCGTAGGCCTTTATTGACTAAATTGTAACATGACGACCGATATGATTTCGGCAGAACTTTTGAACCCTTAAGTTTGAGATTGTGGGCTGACGTTCGACACACTCGATCGTTGGGAATCCACCTTTCAGATGAGTTCTCTTCCATGCCTCTCGGAGGTTGTGCGGACGAAACACAAGCGCCGAAGCATTCCGTTTCGCTCCAGTCTTAGGCCTTTATTGACTAAATTGTAACATGACGACCGATATGATTTCGGCAGAGCTTTTGAACCCTTAAGTTTGAGCTAGTGGGCTGACGTTCGACACACTCGATCGTTTTGAATCCACCTTTCAGATTAGGTCTCTTTCAAGCCTCTCGGAGGTCGTGCGGCTGAAACACGAGCGTCGAAGCATTCCGTTTCGCTCCAATACTAGTCCTTTGACTAAATTTTAACATGACGACCTATGTGATTTCGGCAGAACTTTTGAACCTTTAAGTTTGAGCTAGTAGACTGACATTCGACACACTCGATCGTTTTGAATCCACCTTTCAAATTAGGTCTCTTTCAAGCCTCTCGGAGGTCGTGCGGCTGAAACACGAGCGTCGAAGCATTCCGTTTCGCTCCAGTAGTAGGCCTTTATTGACTAAATTGAAACATGACGACCTATGTGATTTCGGCAGAACTTTTGATCCCTTAAGTTTGAGCTAGTGGGCTGACGTTCGACAGACTCGATCGTTGTGAATCCACCTTTCAGATGATGTCTCTTCCAATCCTCTCGGAGTTCGTGCAGCCGAAACACTAGCTTCGAAGCATTCCGTTTCGCTCCAGTAGTTGGCCTTTATTGACTAAATTGTAACATGACGACCTATGTGATTTATGCAGAACTTTTGAACCCTTAAGTTTGAACTAGTGGGCTGACGTTCGACACACTCGATCGTTGGGAATCCACCTTTCAGATGAGGTCTCTTCCAAGCCTCTCGGAGTTCGTGCAGCCGAAACACGAGCTTCGAAGCATTCCGTTTCGCTCCAATACTAGGCCTTTATTGACTAAATTGTAACAATACAACCTGTGTGATTTCGGCAGAACTTTTGAACCCTTAAGTTTGAGCTTGTGGGCTGACGTTCGACACACTCGATCGTTGTGAATCCACCTTTCAGATGAGGTCTCTTCCAAGCCTCTCGGAGGTCGTGCGGCTGAAACACGAGCGTCGAAGCATTCCGTTTCGCTCCAGTAGTAGGCCTTTATTGACTAAATTGTAACATGACGACCTGTGTGATTTCGGCAGAACCTTTGAACCCTTAAGTTTGAGATTGTGGGCTGACATTCGACACACTCGATCGTTGTGAATCCACCTTTCAGATGAGGTCTCTTCCAAGCCTCTCGGAGGTCGTGCGGCCGAAACACGAGCGTCGAAGCATTCCGTTTCGCTCCAGTAGTAGGCCTTTATTGTCTAAATTGAAACATGACGACCTATGTGATTTCGGCAGAACCTTTGAACCCTTAAGTTTGAGATTGTGGGCTGACATTCGACACACTCGATCGTTGTGAATCCACCTTTCAGATGAGGTCTCTTCCAAGCCTCTCGGAGGTCGTGCGGCCGAAACACAAGCGTCGAAGCATTCTGTTTCGCTCCAGTCGTAGGCCTTTATTGACTAAATTGTAACATGACGACCTATGTGATTTATGCAGGAATTTTGAACCCTTAAGTTTAAACTAGTGGGCTGACGTTCGACACACTCGATCGTTGGGAATCCACCTTTCAGATGAGGTCTCTTCCAAGCCTCTCGGAGTTCGTGCAGCCGAAACACGAGCTTCGAAGCATTCCGTTTCGCTCCAATACTAGGCCTTTATTGACTAAATTGTAACATGACAACCTGTGTGATTTCGGCAGAACTTTTGAACCCTTAAGTTTGAGCTTGTGGGCTGACGTTCGACACACTCGATCGTTGTGAATCCACCTTTCAGATGATGTCTCTTCCAATCCTCTCGGAGTTCGTGCAGCCGAAACACGAGCTTCGAAGCATTCCGTTTCGCTCCAGTAGTTGGCCTTTATTGACTAAATTGTAACATGACGACCTATGTGATTTATGCAGAACGTTTGAACCCTTAAGTTTGAACTAGTGGGCTGACGTTCGACACACTCGATCGTTGGGAATCCACCTTTCAGATGAGGTCTCTTCCAAGCCTCTCTTAGGTCGTGCAGCCGAAACACGAGCGTCGAAGCATTCCGTTTCGCTCCAGTACTAGTCCTTCGACTAAATTGTAACATGATGACCTATGTGATTTCGGCAGAACTTTTGAACCCTTAAGTTTGAGCTTGTGGGCTGACGTTCGACACACTCGATCGTTGTGAATCCACCTTTCAGATGAGGTCTCTTCCAAGCCTCTCGGAGGTCGTGCGGCTGAAACACAAGCGTCGAAGCATTCCGTTTCGCTCCAGTAGTAGGCCTTTATTGACTAAATTGAAACATGACGACCTATGTGATTTCGGCAGAACTTTTGAACCCTTAAGTTTGAGCTAGTGGGCTGACGTTCGACACAGTCGATCGTTGTGAATCCACCTTTCAGATGAGGTCTCTTCCAATCCTCTCGGAGTTCGTGCAGCCGAAACACGAGCTTCGAAGCATTCCGTTTCGCTCCAATAGTTCGCCTTTATTGACTAAATTGTAACATGACGACCTGTGTGATTTCGGCAGAACCTTTGAACCCTTAAGTTTGAGATTGTGGGCTGACGTTCGACACACTCGATCGTTGGGAATCCACCTTTCAGATGAGGTCTCTTCCAAGCCTCTCGTAGGTCGTGCGACCGAAACACGAGCGTCGAAGCATTCCGTTTCGCTCCTGTACTAGTCCTTTATTGACTAAATTGTAACATGACGACCTATGTGATTTCGGCAGAACTTTTGAACCCTTAGGTTTGAGCTTGTGGGCTGATGTTCGACACACTCGATCGTTGTGAATCCACCTTTCAGATGAGGTCTCTGCCAAGCCTCTCGGAGGTCGTGCGGCTGAAACACGAGCGTCGAAGCATTCCGTTTTGCTCCAGTAGTTGGGCTTTATTGACTAAATTGAAACATGACGACCTATGTGATTTCGGCAGAACTTTTGAACGTTTAAGTTTGAGCTAGTAGACTGACATTCGACACACTCGATCGTTTTGAATCCACCTTTCAGATGAGGTCTCTTCCAAGCCTCTCGGAGGTCGTGCGGCCGAAACTCAAGCGTCGAAGCATTCCGTTTCGCTCCAATAGTAGGCCTTTATTGACTAAATTGTAACATGACGACCTATGTGATTTCGGCAGAACCTTTGAACCCTTAGGTTTGAGCTTGTGGGCTGATGTTCGACACACTCGATCGTTGTGAATCCACCTTTCAGATGAGGTCTCTTGCAATCCTCTCGGAGTTCGTGCGGCCGAAACACGAGCTTCGAACCATTCCGTTTCGCTCCAGGAGTAGGCCTTTATTGACTAAATTGTCACATGATGAGCTTTGTGATTTCGGCAGAAATTTTGATCCCTTAAGTTTGAGCTAGTGGGCTGACGTTCGACACACTCGATCGTTTTGAATCCACCTTTCAGATGAGGTCTCTTCCAAGCCTCTCGGAGGTCGTGCGGCCGAAACTCAAGCGTCGAAGCATTCCGTTTCGCTCCAATAGTAGGCCTTTATTGACTAAATTGTAACATGACGACCTATGTGATTTCGGCAGAACCTTTGAACCCTTAAGTTTGAGATTGTGGGCTGACATTCGACACACTCGATCGTTGTGAATCCCCCTTTCAGATGAGGTCCCTTCCAAGCCTCTCTGAGGTCTTGCGGTCGAAACACAAGCGTCGAAGCATTCCGTTTCGCTCCAGTCGTAGGCCTTTATTGACTAAATTGTAACATGACGACCGATATGATTTCGGCAGAACTTTTGAACCCTTAAGTTTGAGATTGTGGGCTGACGTTCGACACACTCGATCGTTGGGAATCCACCTTTCAGATGAGTTCTCTTCCATGCCTCTCGGAGGTTGTGCGGACGAAACACAAGCGCCGAAGCATTCCGTTTCGCTCCAGTCTTAGGCCTTTATTGACTAAATTGTAACATGACGACCGATATGATTTCGGCAGAGCTTTTGAACCCTTAAGTTTGAGCTAGTGGGCTGACGTTCGACACACTCGATCGTTTTGAATCCACCTTTCAGATTAGGTCTCTTTCAAGCCTCTCGGAGGTCGTGCGGCTGAAACACGAGCGTCGAAGCATTCCGTTTCGCTCCAATACTAGTCCTTTGACTAAATTTTAACATGACGACCTATGTGATTTCGGCAGAACTTTTGAACCTTTAAGTTTGAGCTAGTAGACTGACATTCGACACACTCGATCGTTTTGAATCCACCTTTCAAATTAGGTCTCTTTCAAGCCTCTCGGAGGTCGTGCGGCTGAAACACGAGCGTCGAAGCATTCCGTTTCGCTCCAGTAGTAGGCCTTTATTGACTAAATTGAAACATGACGACCTATGTGATTTAGGCAGAACTTTTGATCCCTTAAGTTTGAGCTAGTGGGCTGACGTTCGACAGACTCGATCGTTGTGAATCCACCTTTCAGATGATGTCTCTTCCAATCCTCTCGGAGTTCGTGCAGCCGAAACACTAGCTTCGAAGCATTCCGTTTCGCTCCAGTAGTTGGCCTTTATTGACTAAATTGTAACATGACGACCTATGTGATTTATGCAGAACTTTTGAACCCTTAAGTTTGAACTAGTGGGCTGACGTTCGACACACTCGATCGTTGTGAATCCACCTTTCAGATGAGGTCTCTTCCAAGCCTCTCGGAGGTCGTGCGGCTGAAACACGAGCGTCGAAGCATTCCGTTTCGCTCCAGTAGTAGGCCTTTATTGACTAAATTGTAACATGACGACCTGTGTGATTTCGGCAGAACCTTTGAACCCTTAAGTTTGAGATTGTGGGCTGACATTCGACACACTCGATCGTTGTGAATCCACCTTTCAGATGAGGTCTCTTCCAAGCCTCTCGGAGGTCGTGCGGCCGAAACACGAGCGTCGAAGCATTCCGTTTCGCTCCAGTAGTAGGCCTTTATTGTCTAAATTGAAACATGACGACCTATGTGATTTCGGCAGAACCTTTGAACCCTTAAGTTTGAGATTGTGGGCTGACATTCGACACACTCGATCGTTGTGAATCCACCTTTCAGATGAGGTCTCTTCCAAGCCTCTCGGAGGTGGTGCGGCCGAAACACAAGCGTCGAAGCATTCTGTTTCGCTCCAGTCGTAGGCCTTTATTGACTAAATTGTAACATGACGACCTATGTGATTTATGCAGGAATTTTGAACCCTTAAGTTTAAACTAGTGGGCTGACGTTCGACACACTCGATCGTTGGGAATCCACCTTTCAGATGAGGTCTCTTCCAAGCCTCTCGGAGTTCGTGCAGCCGAAACACGAGCTTCGAAGCATTCCGTTTCGCTCCAATACTAGGCCTTTATTGACTAAATTGTAACATGACAACCTGTGTGATTTCGGCAGAACTTTTGAACCCTTAAGTTTGAGCTTGTGGGCTGACGTTCGACACACTCGATCGTTGTGAATCCACCTTTCAGATGATGTCTCTTCCAATCCTCTCGGAGTTCGTGCAGCCGAAACACGAGCTTCGAAGCATTCCGTTTCGCTCCAGTAGTTGGCCTTTATTGACTAAATTGTAACATGACGACCTATGTGATTTATGCAGAACGTTTGAACCCTTAAGTTTGAACTAGTGGGCTGACGTTCGACACACTCGATCGTTGGGAATCCACCTTTCAGATGAGGTCTCTTCCAAGCCTCTCTTAGGTCGTGCAGCCGAAACACGAGCGTCGAAGCATTCCGTTTCGCTCCAGTACTAGTCCTTCGACTAAATTGTAACATGATGACCTATGTGATTTCGGCAGAACTTTTGAACCCTTAAGTTTGAGCTTGTGGGCTGACGTTCGACACACTCGATCGTTGTGAATCCACCTTTCAGATGAGGTCTCTTCCAAGCCTCTCGGAGGTCGTGCGGCTGAAACACAAGCGTCGAAGCATTCCGTTTCGCTCCAGTAGTAGGCCTTTATTGACTAAATTGAAACATGACGACCTATGTGATTTCGGCAGAACTTTTGAACCCTTAAGTTTGAGCTAGTGGGCTGACGTTCGACACAGTCGATCGTTGTGAATCCACCTTTCAGATGAGGTCTCTTCCAATCCTCTCGGAGTTCGTGCAGCCGAAACACGAGCTTCGAAGCATTCCGTTTCGCTCCAATAGTAGGCCTTTATTGACTAAATTGTAACATGACGACCTGTGTGATTTCGGCAGAACCTTTGAACCCTTAAGTTTGAGATTGTGGGCTGACATTCGACACACTCGATCGTTGTGAATCCACCTTTCAGATGAGGTCTCTTCCAAGCCTCTCGGAGGTCGTGCGGCCGAAACACGAGCGTCGAAGCATTCCGTTTCGCTCCAGTAGTAGTCCTTTATTGACTAAATTGTAACATGATGACCTATGTGATTTCGGCAGAACTTTAGAACCCTTAAGTTTGAGCTTGTGGGCTGACGTTCGACACACTCGATCGTTGTGAATCCACCTTTCAGATGAGGTCGCTTCCAAGCCTCTCGGAGGTCGTGCGGCTGAAACACGAGCGTCGAAGCATTCCGTTTCGCTCCAGTAGTAGGCCTTTATTGACTAAATTGAAACATGACGACCTATGTGATTTCGGCAGAACCTTTGAACCCTTAAGTTTGAGATTGTGGGCTGACATTCGACACACTCGATCGTTGTGAATCCACCTTTCAGATGAGGTCTCTTCCAAGCCTCTCGGAGGTCGTGTGGCCGAAACACAAGCGTCAAAGCATTCCGTTTCGCTCCAGTCGTAGGCCTTTATTGACTAAATTGTAACATGACGACCGATATGATTTCGGCAGAACTTTTGAACCCTTAAGTTTGAGCTCGTGGGCTGACGTTCGACACACTCGATCGTTGTGAAACCACCTTTCAGATGACGTCTCTTCCAAGCCTCTCAGACTTCGTGCGGCCGAGCGGCGACTGTCAAAGCATTCCGTTTCGCTCCAGTAGGAGGCCTTTATGGACTAAATTGTAACATGACGACCTATGTGATTTCGGCAGAACCTTTGAACTTTTAAGTTTGAGCTAGTCGACTGACGTTCGACACACTCGATCGTTGTGAAACCACCTTTCAGATGACGTCTCTTCCAAGCCTCTCAGACTTCGTGCGGCCAAGCGGCGACTGTCAAAGCATTCCGTTTCGCTCCAATAGTAGGCCTTTATTGACTAAATTGTAACATGTCGACCTATGTGATTTCGGCAGAGGTTTAGAACCCTTAAGTTTGAGCTAGTAGGCTGACCTTCGACACACTCGATCGTTTTGAATCCACATTTCAGATGAGGTCTCTTCCAAGCCTCTCGGAGGTCGTGCGGCTGAAACACGAGCGTCGAAGCATTCCGTTTCACTCCAGTAGAAGGCCTATATTGACTAAATTGTAACATGACGACCTATGTGTTTTCGGCCGAACTTTTGAACCCAAAAGTTTGAGCTAGTCGGCTGACATTCGACACACTCGATCGTTTTGAATCCACCTTTCAAATGAGGTCTCTTCCAAGCCTCTCGTAGGTCGTGCGGCCGAAACACGAGCATCGAAGCATTCCGTTTCGCTCCAGTAGTAGGCCTTTATTGTCTAAATTGTAACATGACGACCGATGTGATTTCGGCAGAACTTTTAAACCCTTAAGTTTAAGCTTGTGGGCTGACGTTCGACACACTCGATCGTTGTGAAACCACCTTTCAGATGACGTCTCTTCCAAGCCTCTCAGACTTCGTGCGGCCGAGCGGCGACTGTCAAAGCATTCCGTTTCGCTCCAGTAGGAGGCCTTTATGGACTAAATTGTAACATGACGACCTATGTGATTTCGGCAGAACCTTTGAACCTTTAAGTTTGAGCTAGTCGACTGACATTCGACACACTCGATCGTTTTGAATCCACCTTTCAGATGAGGTCTCTTCCAATCCTCTCGGAGGTCGTGCGGCTGAAACACGAGCGTCGAACCATTCCGTTTCGCTCCAGGAGTCGGCCTTTATTGACTAAATTGTAACATGACGACCTATGTGATTCAGGCAGAACTTTTGAACCTTTAAGTTTGAGCTAGTTGACTGACATTCGACACACTCGATCGTTTTGAATCCACCTTTCAGATGAGACCTCTTCCAAGCCTCTCGGAGGTCGTGCGGCTGAAACACGAGCGTCGAAGCATTCCGTTTCGCTCCAGTACTAGGCCTTTATTGACTAAATTGTAACTTGTCGACCTATGTGATTTCGGCAGAACTTTAGAACCCTTAAGTTTGAGCTAGTCGGCTGACCTTCGACACACTCGATCGTTTTGAATCCACCTTTCAGATGACGTCTTTTCCAAGCTTCTCGGAGGTTGTGCGGCCGAAACACGAGCGTCGAAGTATTCCGTTTCGCTCCAGTAGTAGGCCTTTATTGACTAAATTGTAACTTGTCGATCTATGTGATTTCGGCAGAACTTTTGAACCTTTAAATTTGAGCTAGTAGGCTGACATTCGACACACTGGATCGTTTTGAATCCACCTTTTAGATGACGTCTTTTGCAAGCCTCTCGGAGGTCGTGCGGCCGAAACACGAGCGTCGAAGCATTCCGTTTCGCTCCAGTAGTAGGCCTTTATTGACTAAATTGAAACATGACGACCTATGTGATTTCGGCAGAACTATTGAACCCTTAAGTTTGAGCTTGTGGGCTGACATTCGACACACTCGATCGTTATGAATTCACCTTTCAGATGAGGTCTCTTCCAATCCTCTCGGAGGTCGTGCGGCCGAAACACGAGCGTCGAAGCATTCCGTTTCGCCCCAGTAGTTGGCCTTTATTGACTAAATTGTAACATGACGACCTATGTGATTTCGGCAGAACCTTTGAACTTTCAAGTTTGAGCTAGTAGACTGACATTCGAAACACTCGATCGTTTTGAATCCACCTTTCAGATGAGGTCTCTTCCAATCCTCTCGGAGGCCGTGCGGCCGAAACACGAGCATCGAAGCATTCCGTTTCGCTCCAGTAGGAAGCCTTTATTGACTAAATTGTAACATGACGACCTATGTGATTTCGGCAGAACTTTTGAACCCTTAAGTTTGAGCTTGTGGGCTGACGTTCGACACACTCGATCGTTGTGAATCCACCTTTCAGATGAGGTCTCTTCCAAGCCTCTCGGAGGTCGTGCGGCTGAAACACGAGCATCGAAGCATTCCGTTTCGCTCCAGTAGTAGGCCTTTATTGACTAAATTGAAACATGACGACCTTTGTGATTTCGGCAGAACTTCGGAACCCTTAAGTTTGAGCTAGTGGGCTGACGTTCGACACACTCGATCGTTGTGAATCCACCTTTCATATGAGGTCTCTTCCAATCCTCTCTGAGTTCGTGCAGCCGAAACACGAGCTTCGAAGCATTCCGTTTCGCTCCAATAGTAGGCCTTTATTGACTAAATTGTAACATGACGACCTATGTGATTTCGGCAGAACCTTTGAACCCTTAAGTTTGAGATTGTGGGCTGACATTCGACACACTCGATCTTTGTGAATCCACCTTTCAGATGAGGTCTCTTCCAAGCCTCTCTGAGGTCGTACGGCCGAAATACAAGCGTCGAAGCATTCCGTTTCGCTCCAGTCGTAGGCCTATATTGACTAAATTGTAACATGACGACCGATATGATTTCGGCAGAACTTTTGAACCCTTAAGTTTGAGATTGTGGGCTGACGTTCGACACACTCGATCGTTGTGAATCCACCTTTCAGATGAGGTCTCTTCCAAGCCTCTCGTAGGTCGTGCGACCGAAACACGAGCGTCGAAGCATTCCGTTTCGCTCCAGTACTAGTCCTTTATTGACTAAATTGTAACATGACGACCTATGTGATTTCAGCAGAACTTTTGAACCCTTAAGTTTGAGCTTGTGGGCTGACGTTCGACACACTCGATCGTTGTGAATCCACCTTTCAGATGAGGTCTCTTCCAAGCCTCTCGGAGGTCGTGCGGCTGAAACACGAGCGTCGAAGCATTCCGTTTCGCTCCAGTACTAGTCCTTTATTGACTAATTTGTAACATGATGACCTATGTGATTTCAGCAGAACTTTTGAACCCTTAAGTTTGAGCTAGTCGACTGACATTCGACACACTCAATTATTTTGAATCCACCTTGCAGATGACGTCTCTTCCAAGCCTCTCGGAGGTCGTGCGGCCGAAACACGAGCGTCGAAGCATTCGTTTCGCTCCAGTAGTAGTCCTTTATTGACTTAATTGTAACATGACGACCTATGTGATTTCGGCAGAGCTTTTGAACCCTTAAGTTTGAGCTTGTGGGCTGACGTTCGACACACTCGATCGTTGTGAAACCACCTTTCAGATGACGTCTCTTCCAAGCCTCTCGGACTTCTTGCGGCCGAGCTGCGACTGTCAAAGCATTCCGTTGCGCTCCAGGAGTAGGCCTTTATTGACTAAATTGTAACATGACGACCTCTGTGATTTCGGCAGAACTTTTGAACCCTTAAGTTTGAGCTAGTGGGCTGACGTTCGACACACTCGATCGTTGTGAATCCACCTTTCAGATGAGGTCGCTTCCAATCCTCTCGGAGTTCGTGCACCCGAAACACGAGCTTCGAAGCATTCCGTTTCGCTCCAATAGTAGGCCTTTATTGACTAAATTGTAACATGTCGACCTATGTGATTTCGACAGAACTTTAGAACCCTTAGGTTTGAGCTAGTAGGCTGACCTTCGACACACTCGTTTTGAATCCACCTTTCAGATGACGTCTTTTCCAAGCTTCTCGGAGGTCGTGCGGCCGAAACACGAGCGTCGAAGCATTCCGTTTCGCTCCAGTAGTAGGCCTATATTGACTAAATTGTAACATGACGACCTATGTGATTTCGGCAGAACTTTTGAACCCTTAAGTTTGAGCTAGTCGGCTGACATTCGACACACTCGATCGTTTTGAATCCACCTTTCAAATGAGGTCTCTTCCAAGCCTCTCGGAGGTCGTGCGGCTGAAACACGAGCGTCGAAGCATTCCGTTTCGCTCCAGTTGTCGGCCTTTATTGACTAAATTGAAACATGACGACCTATGTGATTTCGGCAGAACTTTTGAACCCTTAAGTTTGAGCTAGTGGGCTGACGTTCGACACACTCGATCGTTGTGAATCCACCTTTCAGATGAGGTCTCTTCCAATCCTCTCGGAGTTCGTGCAGCCGAAACACGAGCTTCGAAGCATTCCGTTTCGCTCCAATAGTAGGCCTTTATTGACTAAATTGTAACATGACGACCTATGTAATTTCGGCAGAACTTTAGAACCCTTAAGTTTGAGCTAGTAGGCTGACCTTCGAAACACTCGATCGTTTTGAATCCACCTTTCAGATGACGTCTTTTCCAAGCTTCTCGGAGATCGTGCGGCCGAAACACGAGCGTCGAAGCATTCCGTTTAGCTCCAGTAGGAAGCCTTTATTGACTAAATTGTAACATGACGACCTATGTGATTTAGGCAGAACTTTTGAACCTTTAAATTTGAGCTAGTAGACTGACATTCGACACACTCGATCGTTTTGAATCCACCTTTCAGATGAGGTCTCTTCCAAGCCTCTCGGAGGTCATGCGACTGAAAGACGAGCGTCGAAGCATTCCGTTTCGCTCCAGTAGTAGGCCTTTATTGACTAAATTGAAACATGACGACGTATGTGATTTCGGCAGAACTTTTGATCCCTTAAGTTTGAGCTACTGGGCTGACGTCCGACACACTCGATCGTTGTGAATCCACCTTTCAGATGATGTCTCTTCCAATCCTCTCGGAGTTCGTGCAGCCGAAACACGAGCTTCGAAGCATTCCGTTTCGCTCCAGTAGTTGGCCTTTATTGACTAAATTGTAAAATGACGACCTATGTGATTTATGCAGAACTTTTGAACCCTTAAGTTTGAACTAGTGGGCTGACGTTTGACACACTCGATCGTTGGGAATCCACCTTTCAGATGAGGTCTCTTCCAAGCCTCTCGGAGGTCGTCCGGCCGAAACACAAGCGTCGAAGCATTCCGTTTCGCTCCAGTCGTAGGCCTTTATTGACTAAATTGTAACATGACGACCGATTTGATTTCGGCAGAACTTTTGAACCCTTAAGTTTGAGAATGTGGCCTGACGTTCGACACACTCGATCGTTGGGAATCCACCTTTCAGATGAGGTCTCTTCCAAGCCTCTCGTAGGTCGTGCGGCTGAAACACGAGCGTCGAAGCATTCCGTTTCGCTCCAGTAGTTGGCCTTTATTGACTAAATTGAAACATGACGACCTATGTGATTTCGGCAGAACTTTTGAACCCTTAAGTTTGAGCTAGTGGGCTGACGTTCGACACACTCGATCGCTGTGAATCCACCTTTCAGATGAGGTCTCTTCCAATCCTCTCAGAGTTTGTGCGGCCGAGCGACGACTGTCAAAGCATTCAGTTTCGCTCCAGTAGTAGGCCTTTATTGACTAAATTGTACCATGACGACCTATGTGATTTATGCAGAACTTTTGAAACCTTAAGTTTGAACTAGTGGACTGACGTTCGACACACTCGATCGTTGTGAATCCACCTTTCAGATGAGGTCTCTTCCAAGCCTCTCGGAGGTCGTGCGGCCGAAACACGAGCGTCGAAGCATTCCGTTTCGCTCCAGTAGTAGGCCTATATTGAATAAATTGTAACATGACGACCTATGTGATTTCGGCAGAACTTTAGAACGCTTACGTTTGAGCTAGTAGGCTGACCTTTGAAACACTCGATCGTTTTGAATCCACCTTTCAGATTACGTCTTTTCCAAGCTTCTCGGAGATCGTGCGGCCAAAACACGAGCTTCGAACCATTCCGTTTAGCTCCAGTAGGAAGACTATTGAATAAATTGTAACATGACGACCTATGTGATTTAGGCAGAACTTTTGAACCTTTAAGTTTGAGCTAGTTGACTGACATTCGACACACTCGATCGTTTTGAATCCACCTTTCAGATGAGGTCTCTTCCAAGCCTCTCGGAGGTCGTGCGGCTGAAACACGAGCGTCGAAGCATTCCGTTTCGCTCCAGTAGTAGGCCTTTATTGACGAAATTGAAACATGACGACCTATGTGATTTCGGCAGAACTTTTGATCCCTTAAGTTTGAGCTAGTGGGCTGACCTTCGACACACTCGATCGTTGTGAATCCACCTTTCAGATGATGTCTCTTTCAATCCTCTCGGAGTTCGTGCAGCCGAAACACGAGCTTCGAAGCATTCCGTTTCGCTCCAGTAGTTGGCCTTTATTGACTAAATTGTAACATGACGACCTATGTGATTTATGCAGAACTTTTGAACCCTTAAGTTTGAACTAGTGGGCTGACGTTCGACACACTCGATCGTTGGGAATCCACCTCTCAGATGAGGTCTCTTCCAAGCCTCTCGTAGGTCGTCCGGCCGAAACACAAGCGTCGAAGCATTCCGTTTCGCTCCAGTCGTAGGCCTTTATTGACTAAATTGTAACATGACGACCGATATGATCCTTTGAACCCTTAAGTTTGAGATTGTGGGCTGACATTCGACACACTCGATCGTTGTGAATCCACCTTTCAGATGAGGTCTCTTCCAAGCCTCTCGGAGGTCGTGCGGCCGAAACACAAGCGTCGAAGCATTCCGTTTCGCTCCAGTCGTAGGCCTTTATTGACTAAATTGTAACATGACGACCGATATGATTTCGGCATAACTTTTGAACCCTTAAGTTTGAGAATGTGGCCTGACGTTCGACACACTCGATCGTTGGGAATCCACCTTTCAGATGAGGTCTCTTCCAAGCCTCTCGGAGTTCGTGCGGCCGAGCGACGACTGTCAAAGCATTCAGTTTCGCTCCAGTAGTAGGCCTTTATTGACTAAATTGTAACATGTTGACCTATGTGATTTCGGCAGAACTTTAGAACCCTTAAGTTTGAGCTAGTAGGCTGACCTTCGAGACACTCGATCGTTTTGAATCCACCTTTCAGATGAGGTCTCTTCCAAGCCTCTCGGAGGTCGTGCGGCTAAACACGAGCGTCGAAGCATTCCGTTTCGCTCCAGTAGTAGGCCTTTATTGACTAAATTGAAACATGACGACCTGTGTGATTTCGGCAGAACTTTTGAACCCTTAAGTTTGAGCTCGTGGGCTGACGTTCGACACACTCGATAGTTGTGAATCCACCTTTCAGATGAGGTCTCTTCCAATCCTCTCGGAGTTCGTGCAGCCGAAACACGAGCTTCGAAGCATTCTGTTTCGCTCCAGTAGTTGGCCTTTATTGACTAAATTGTAACATGACGACCTATGTGATTTCGGCAGAACTTTTGAACCTTTAAGTTTGAGCTAGTAGACTGACATTCGACACACTCGATCGGTTTGAATCCACCTTTCAGATGAGGTCTCTTCCAAGCCTGAAACACGAGCGTCGAAGCATTCCGTTTCGCTCCAGTAGTAGGCCTTTATTGACTAAATTGAAACATGACGACCTATGTGATTTCGGCAGAACTTTTGATCCCTTAAGTTTGAGCTAGTGGAATGACGTTCGACACACTCGATCGTTGTGAATCCACCTTTCAGATGAGGTCTCTTCCAAGCCTCTCGGAGGTCGCGCGGCCGAAACACGAGCGTCGAAGCATTCCGTTTCGCTCCAGTAGTAGGCCTATATTGACTAAATTGTAACATGACGACCTATGTGATTTCGGCAGAACTTTAGAACGCTTAAGTTTGAGCTAGTAGGCTGACCTTCGAAACACTCGATCGTTTTGAATCCACCTTTCAGATGACGTATTTTCCAAGCTTCTCGGAGATCGTGCGGCCGAAACACGAGCGTCGAACCATTCCGTTTAGCTCCAGTAGGAAGACTTTATTGACTAAATTGTAACATGACGACCTATGTGATTTCGGCAGAACTTTTGAACCTTTAAGTTTGAGCTAGTAGACTGACATTCGACACACTCGATCGGTTTGAATCCACCTTTCAGATGAGGTCTCTTCCAAGCCTGAAACACGAGCGTCGAAGCATTCCGTTTCGCTCCAGTAGTAGGCCTTTATTGACTAAATTGAAACATGACGACCTATGTGATTTCGGCAGAACTTTTGATCCCTTAAGTTTGAGCTAGTGGAATGACGTTCGACACACTCGATCGTTGTGAATCCACCTTTCAGATGAGGTCTCTTCCAAGCCTCTCGGAGGTCGCGCGGCCGAAACACGAGCGTCGAAGCATTCCGTTTCGCTCCAGTAGTAGGCCTATATTGACTAAATTGTAACATGACGACCTATGTGATTTCGGCAGAACTTTAGAACGCTTAAGTTTGAGCTAGTAGGCTGACCTTCGAAACACTCGATCGTTTTGAATCCACCTTTCAGATGACGTCTTTTCCAAGCTTCTCGGAGATCGTGCGGCCGAAACACGAGCGTCGAACCATTCCGTTTAGCTCCAGTAGGAAGACTTTATTGACTAAATTGTAACATGACGACCTATGTGATTTAGGCAGAACTTTTGAACCTTTAAGTTTGAGCTAGTAGACTGACATTCGACACACTCGATCGTTTTGAATCCACCTTTCAGATGAGGTCTCTTCCAAGCCTCTCGGAGGTCGTGCGGCTGAAACACGAGCGTCGAAGCATTCCGTTTCGCTCCAGTAGTAGGCCTTTATTGACTAAATTGAAACATGACGACCTATGTGATTTCGGCAGAACTTTTGAACCCTTAAGTTTGAGCTCGTGGGCTGACGTTCGACACACTCGATCGTTGTGAATCCACCTTTCAGATGAGGTCTCTTCCAATCCTCTCGGAGTTCGTGCAGCCGAAACACGAGCTTCGAAGCATTCCGTTTCGCTCCAATGGTAGGCCTTTATTGACTAAATTGTAACATGACAACCTGTGTTATTTCGGCAGAACTTTTGAACCCTTAAGTTTGAGATTGTGGGCTGACATTCGACACACTCGATCGTTGTGAATCCACCTTTCAGATGAGGTCTCTTCCAAGCCTCTCGGAGGTCGTGCGGCCGAAACATGAGCGTCGAAACATTCCGTTTCGCTCCAGTAGTAGTCCTTTATTGACTAAATTGTAACATGATGACCTATGTGATTTCGGCAGAACTTTAGAACCCTTCAGTTTGAGCTAGGAGGCTGACCTTCGAAACACTCGATCGTTTTGAATCCACCTTTCAGATGACGTCTTTTCCAAGCTTCTCGGAGATCGTGCGGCCGAAACACGAGCGTCGAAGCATTCCGTTTAGCTCCAGTAGGAAGCCTTTATTGACTAAATTGTAACATGACGACCTATGTGATTTAGGCAGAACTTTTGAACCTTTAAGTTTGTGCTAGTAGACTGACATTCGACACACTCGATCGTTTTGAATCCACCTTTCAGATGAGGTCTCTTCCAAGCCTCTCGGAGGTCGTGCGGCTGAAACACGAGCGTCGAAGCATTCCGTTTCGCTCCAGTATTAGGCCTTTATTGACTAAATTGAAACATGACGACCTATGTGATTTCGGCAGAACTTTTAATCCCTTAAGTTTGAGCTAGTGGGCTGACGTTCGACAGACTCGATCGTTGTGAATCCACCTTTCAGATGATGTCTCTTCCAATCCTCTCGGAGTTCGTGCAGCCGAAACACGAGCTTCGAAGCATTCCGTTTCGCTCCAGTAGTTGGCCTTTATTGACTAAATTGTAACATGACGACCGATATGATTTCGGCAGAACTTTTGAACCCTTAAGTTTGAGATTGTGGGCTGACGTTCGACACACTCGTTCGTTGGGAATCCACCTTTCAGATGAGGTCTCTTCCAAGCCTCTCGTAGGTCGTGCGACCGAAACACGAGCGTCGAAGCATTCCGTTTCGCTCCAGTACTAGTCCTTTATTGACTAAATTGTAACATGACGACCTATGTGATTTCGGCAGAGCTTTTGAACCCTTAAGTTTGAGCTTGTGGGCTGACGTTCGACACACTCGATAGTTGTGAATCCACCTTTCAGATGAGGTCTCTTCCAATCCTCTCGGAGTTCGTGCAGCCGAAACACGACCTTCGAAGCATTCTGTTTCGCTCCAGTAGTTGGCCTTTATTGACTAAATTGTAACATGACGACCTATGTGATTTCGGCAGAACTTTTGAACCTTTAAGTTTGAGCTAGTAGACTGACATTCGACACACTCGATCGGTTTGAATCCACCTTTCAGATGAGGTCTCTTCCAAGCCTGAAACACGAGCGTCGAAGCATTCCGTTTCGCTCCAGTAGTAGGCCTTTATTGACTAAATTGAAACATGACGACCTATGTGATTTCAGCAGAACTTTTGATCCCTTAAGTTTGAGCTAGTGGAATGACGTTCGACACACTCGATCGTTGTGAATCCACCTTTCAGATGAGGTCTCTTCCAAGCCTCTCGGAGGTCGTGCGGCCGAAACACGAGCGTCGAAGCATTCAGTTTCGCTCCAGTAGTAGGCCTATATTGACTAAATTGTAACATGACGACCTATGTGATTTCGGCAGAACTTTAGAACGCTTAAGTTTGAGCTAGTAGGCTGACCTTCGAAACACTCGATCGTTTTGAATCCACCTTTCAGATGACGTCTTTTCCGAGCTTCTCGGAGATCGTGCGGCCGAAACACGAGCGTCGAACCATTCCGTTTAGCTCCAGTAGGAAGACTTTATTGACTAAATTGTAACATGACGACCTATGTGATTTAGGCAGAACTTTTGAACCTTTAAGTTTGAGCTAGTAGACTGACATTCGACACACTCGATCGTTGTGAATCCACCTTTCAGATGAGGTCTCTTCCAATCCTCTCGGAGTTCGTGCAGCCGAAACACGAGCTTCGAAGCATTCCGTTTCGCTCCAATGGTAGGCCTTTATTGACTAAATTGTAACATGACAACCTGTGTTATTTCGGCAGAACTTTTGAACCCTTAAGTTTGAGATTGTGGGCTGACATTCGACACACTCGATCGTTGTGAATCCACCTTTCAGATGAAGTCTCTTCCAAGCCTCTCGGAGGTCGTGCGGCCGAAACATGAGCGTCGAAACATTCCGTTTCGCTCCAGTAGTAGTCCTTTATTGACTAAATTGTAACATGATGACCTATGTGATTTCGGCAGAACTTTAGAACCCTTCAGTTTGAGCTAGTAGGCTGACCTTCGAAACACTCGATCGTTTTGAATCCACCTTTCAGATGCGGTCTCTTCCAAGCCTCTCGGAGGTCGTGCGGCTGAAACACGAGCGTCGAAGCATTCCGTTTCGCTCCAGTAGTAGGCCTTTATTGACTAAATTGAAACATGACGACCTATGTGATTTCGGCAGAACTTTTAATCCCTTAAGTTTGAGCTAGTGGGCTGACGTTCGACAGACTCGATCGTTGTGAATCCACCTTTCAGATGATGTCTCTTCCAATCCTCTCGGAGTTCGTGCAGCCGAAACACGAGCATCGAAGCATTCCGTTTCGCTCCAGTAGTTGGCCTTTATTGACTAAATTGTAACATGACGACCTATGTGATTTATGCAGAACTTTTGAACCTTTAAGTTTGAGCTAGTAGTCTGACATTCGACACACTCGATCGTTTTGAATCCACCTTTAAGGTGAGGTCTCTTCCAAGCCTCTCAGAGGTCGTGCGGCTGAAACACGAGCGTCGAAGCATTCCGTTTCGCTCCAGTAGGAAGACTTTATTGACTAAATTGTAACATGACGACCTATGTGATTTAGGCAGAACTTTTGAACCTTTAAGTTTGAGCTAGTAGACTGACATTCGACACACTCGATCGTTTTGAATCCACCTTTCAGATGAGGTCTCTTCCAAACCTCTCGGAGGTCGTGCGGCTGAAACACGAGCGTCGAAGCATTCCGTTTCGCTCCAGTAGTAGGCCTTTATTGACTAAATTGAAACATGACGACCTATGTGATTTCGGCAGAACTTTTGAACCCTTAAGTTTGAGCTAGTGGGCTGACGTTCGACACACTCGATCGTTGTGAATCCACCTTTCAGATGAGGTCTCTTCCAATCCTCTCGGAGTTCGTGCAGCCGAAACACGAGCTTCGAAGCATTCCGTTTCGCTCCAATGGTAGGCCTTTATTGACTAAATTGTAACATGACAACCTCTGTTATTTCGGCAGAACTTTTGAACCCTTAAGTTTGAGATTGTGGGCTGACATTCGACACACTCGATCGTTGTGAATCCACCTTTCAGATGAGGTCTCTTCCAAGCCTCTCGGAGGTCGTGCGGCCGAAACATGAGCGTCGAAACATTCCGTTTCGCTCCAGTAGTAGTCCTTTATTGACTAAATTGTAACATGATGACCTATGTGATTTCGGCAGAACTTTAGAACCCTTCAGTTTGAGCTAGTAGGCTGACCTTCGAAACACTCGATCGTTTTGAATCCACCTTTCAGATGACGTCTTTTCCAAGCTTCTCGGAGATCGTGCGGCCGAAACACGAGCGTCGAAGCATTCCGTTTAGCTCCAGTAGGAAGCCTTTATTGACTAAATTGTAACATGACGACCTATGTGATTTAGGCAGAACTTTTGAACCTTTAAGTTTGAGCTAGTAGACTGACATTCGACACACTCGATCGTTTTGAATCCACCTTTCAGATGCGGTCTCTTCCAAGCCTCTCGGAGGTCGTGCGGCTGAAACACGAGCGTCGAAGCATTCCGTTTCGCTCCAGTAGTAGGCCTTTATTGACTAAATTGAAACATGACGACCTATGTGATTTCGGCAGAACTTTTAATCCCTTAAGTTTGAGCTAGTGGGCTGACGTTCGACAGACTCGATCGTTGTGAATCCACCTTTCAGATGATGTCTCTTCCAATCCTCTCGGAGTTCGTGCAGCCGAAACACGAGCATCGAAGCATTCCGTTTCGCTCCAGTAGTTGGCCTTTATTGACTAAATTGTAACATGACGACCTATGTGATTTATGCAGAACTTTTGAACCTTTAAGTTTGAGCTAGTAGTCTGACATTCGACACACTCGATCGTTTTGAATCCACCTTTAAGGTGAGGTCTCTTCCAAGCCTCTCGGAGGTCGTGCGGCCGAAACACAAGCGTCGAAGCATTCCGTTTCGCTCCAGTCGTAGGCCTTTATTGACTAAATTGTAACATGACGACCGATATGATTTCGGCAGAACTTTTGAACCCTTAAGTTTGAGATTGTGGGCTGACGTTCGACACACTCGTTCGTTGGGAATCCACCTTTCAGATGAGGTCTCTTCCAAGCCTCTCGTAGGTCGTGCGACCGAAACACGAGCGTCGAAGCATTCCGTTTCGCTCCAGTACTAGTCCTTTATTGACTAAATTGTAACATGACGACCTATGTGATTTCGGCAGAGCTTTTGAACCCTTAAGTTTGAGCTTGTGGGCTGACGTTCGACACACTCGATCGTTGTGAATCCACCTTTCAGATGAGGTCTCATCCAAGCCTCTCGGAGGTCGAGCGGCTGAAACACGAGCGTCGAAGCATTCCGTTTCGCTCCAGTAGTTGGCCTTTATTGACTAAATTGAAACATGACGACCTATGTGATTTCGGCAGAACTTTTGAACCCTTAAGTTTGAGCTAGTGGGCTGACGTTCGACACACTCGATCGCTGTGAATCCACCTTTCAGATGAGGTCTCTTCCAATCCTCTCGGAGTTCGTGCGGCCGAGCGACGACTGTCAAAGCATTCAGTTTCGCTCCAGTAGTAGGCCTTTATTGACTAAATTGTAACATGTTGACCTATGTGATTTCGGCAGAACTTTAGAACCCTTAAGTTTGAGCTAGTAGGCTCACCTTCGAGACACTCGATCGTTTTGAATCCACCTTTCAGATGACGTCTTTTCCAAGCTTCTCGGAGGTCGTGCGGCCGAAACACGAGCGTCGAAGCATTCCGTTTAGCTCCAGTAGGAGGTCTTTATTGACTAAATTGTAACATGACGACTTATGTGATTGAGGCAGAACTTTTGAACCTTTAGGTTTGAGCTAGTAGACTGACATTCGACACACCCGATCGTTTTGAATCCACCTTTCAGATGAGGTCTCTTCCAAGCCTCTCGGAGGTCGTGCGGCTGAAACACGAGCGTCGAAGCATTCCGTTTCGCTCCAGTAGTAGGCCTTTATTGACTAAATTGAAACATGACGACCTGTGTGATTTCGGCAGAACTTTTGAACCCTTAAGTTTGAGCTTGTGGGCTGACGTTCGACACACTCGATAGTTGTGAATCCACCTTTCAGATGAGGTCTCTTCCAATCCTCTCGGAGTTCGTGCAGCCGAAACACGAGCTTCGAAGCATTCCGTTTCGCTCCAGTAGTAGGCCTTTTTTGACTAAATTGTAACATGACGACCTATGTGATTTCGGCAGAACTTTTGAACCCTTAAGTTTGAGCTTGTAGGCTTACATTCGATACACTCGATCGTTTTGAATCCACCTTTCAGATGAGGTCTCTTCCAAGCCTCTCGGAGGTCGTGCAGCCGAAACACAAGCGTCGAAGCATTCCGTTTCGCTCCAGTCTAAGGCCTTTATTGACTAAATTGTAACATGACGACCGATATGATTTCGGCAGAGCTTTTGAACCCTTAAGTTTGAGCTAGTGGGCTGACGTTCGACACACTCGATCGTTGTGACTCCACCTTTCAGATGAGGTCTCTTCCAATTCTCTCGGAGTTCGTGCAGCCGAAACCGAGCTTCGAAGCATTCCGTTTCGCTCCAATGGTAGGCCTTTGTTGACTAAATTGTAACATGTCGACCTATGTGATTTCGGCAGAACTTTAGAACCCTTAAGTTTGAGCTAGTAGGCTGACCTTCGAAACATTCGATCGTTTTGAATCCACCTTTCAGATGACGTCTTTTCCAAGCTTCTCGGAGATCGTGCGGCCGAAACACGAGCGTCGAAGCATTCCGTTTCGCTCCAGTAGTTGGCCTTTATTGACTAAATTGTAACATGACGACCCATGTGATTTATGCAGAACATTTGAACCCTTAAGTTTGAACTAGTGGGCTGACGTTCGACACACTCGATCGTTGGGAATCCACCTTTCAGATGAGGTCTCTTCCAAACCTCTCGTAGGTCGTGCGGCCGAAACACGAGCGTCGAAGCATTCCGTTTCGCTCCAGGACTAGTCCTTTGACTAAATTGTAACATGACGACCTATGTGATTTCGGCAGAACTTTTGAACCCTTAAGTTTGAGCTTGTGGGCTGACGTTCGACACACTCGATCGTTGTGAATCCACCTTTCAGATGAGGTCTCTTCCAAGCCTCTCGGAGGTCGTGCGGCTGAAACACGAGCATCGAAGCATTGCGTTTCGCTCCAGTAGTAGGCCTTTATTGACTAAATTGAAACATGACGACCTTTGTGATTTCGGCAGAACTTTGGAACCCTTAAGTTTGAGCTAGTGGGCTGACGTTCGACACACTCGATCGTTGTGAATCCACCTTTCATATGAGGTCTCTTCCAATCCTCTCTGAGTTCGTGCAGCCGAAACACAAGCATCGAAGCATTCCGTTTCGCTCCAGTCGTAGGCCTTTATTGACTAAATTGTAACATGACGACCGATATGATTTCGGCAGAACTTTTGAACCCTTAAGTTTGAGATTGCGGGCTGACGTTCGACACACTCGATCGTTGTGAATCCACCTTTCAGATGAGGTCTCTTCCAAGCCTCTCGTAGGTCGTGCGACCGAAACACGAGCGTCGAAGCATTCCGTTTCGCTCCAGTACTAGTCCTTTTTTGACTAAATTGTAACATGACGACCTATGTGATTTCGGCAGAACTTTTGAACCCTTAAGTTTGAGCTTGTGGGCTGACGTTCGACACACTCGATCGTTGTGAATCCACCTTTCATATGAGGTCTCTTCCAATCCTCTCTGAGTTCGTGCAGCCGAAACACGAGCTTCGAAGCATTCCGTTTCGCTCCAATAGTAGGCCTTTATTGACTAAATTGTAACATGACGACCTATGTGATTTCGGCAGAACCTTTGAACCCTTAAGTTTGAGATTGTGGGCTGACATTCGACACACTCGATCGTTATGAATCCACCTTTCAGATGAGGTCTCTTCCAAGCCTCTCTGAGGTCGCGCGGCCGAAACACAAGCATCGAAGCATTCCGTTTCGCTCCAGTCGTAGGCCTTTATTGACTAAATTGTAACATGACGACCGATATGATTTCGGCAGAACTTTTGAACCCTTAAGTTTGAGATTGTGGGCTGACGTTCGACACACTCGATCGTTGTGAATCCACCTTTCAGATGAGGTCTCTTCCAAGCCTCTCGTAGGTCGTGCGACCGAAACACGAGCGTCGAAGCATTCCGTTTCGCTCCAGTACTAGTCCTTTATTGACTACATTGTAACATGACGACCTATGTGATTTCGGCAGAACTTTTGAACCCTTAAGTTTGAGCTAGTGGGCTGACGTTCGACACACTCGATCGCTGTGAATCCACCTTTCAGATGAGGTCTCTTCCAATCCTCTCGGAGTTCGTGCGGCCGAGCGACGACTGTCAAAGCATTCAGTTTCGCTCCAGTAGTAGGCCTTTATTGACTAAATTGTAACATGTTGACCTATGTGATTTCGGCAGAACTTTAGAACCCTTAAGTTTGAGCTAGTAGGCTCACCTTCGAGACACTCGATCGTTTTGAATCCACCTTTCAGATGACGTCTTTTCCAAGCTTCTCGGAGGTCGTGCGGCCGAAACACGAGCGTCGAAGCATTCCGTTTCGCTCCAGTAGTAGGCCTTTTTTGACTAAATTGGAACATGACGACCTATGTGAATTCGGCAGAACTTTTGAACCCTTAAGTTTGAGCTTGTAGGCTTACATTCGATACACTCGATCGTTTTGAATCCACCTTTCAGATGAGGTCTCTTCCAAGCCTCTCGGAGGTCGTGCGGCCGAAACACAAGCGTCGAAGCATTCCGTTTCGCTCCAGTCTTAGGCCTTTATTGACTAAATTGTAACATGACGACCGATATGATTTCGGCAGAGCTTTTGAACCCTTAAGTTTGAGCTAGTGGGCTGACGTTCGACACACTCGATCGTTGTGACTCCACCTTTCAGATGAGGTCTCTTCCAATTCTCTCGGAGTTCGTGCAGCCGAAACCGAGCTTCGAAGCATTCCGTTTCGCTCCAATGGTAGGCCTTTATTGACTAAATTGTAACATGTCGACCTATGTGATTTCGGCAGAACTTTAGAACCCTTAAGTTTGAGCTAGTAGGCTGACCTTCGAAACATTCGATCGTTTTGAATCCACCTTTCAGATGACGTCTTTTCCAAGCTTCTCGGAGATCGTGCGGCCGAAACACGAGCGTCGAAGCATTCCGTTTCGCTCCAGTAGGAGGCCTTTATTGACTAAATAGTAACATGACGACCTATGTGATTCAGGCAGAACTTTTGAACCTTTTAGTTTGAGCTAGTAGACTGACATTCGACACACTCGATCGGTTTGAATCCACCTTTCAGATGAGGTCTCTTCCAAGCCTCTCAGAGGTCGTGCGGCTGAAACACGAGCGTCGAAGCATTCCGTTTCGCTCCAGTAGTAGGCCTTTATTGACTAAATTGAAACATGACGACCTATGTGATTTCGGCAGAACTTTTGATCCCTTAAGTTTGAGCCAGTGGGCTGACCTTCGACACACTCGATCGTTGTGAATCCACCTTTCAGATGATGTCTCTTCCAATCCTCTCGGAGTTCGTGTAGCCGAAACACGAGCTCGAAGCATTCCGTTTCGCTCCAGTAGTTGGCCTTTATTGACTAAATTGTAACATGACGACCCATGTGATTTATGCAGAACATTTGAACCCTTAAGTTTGAACTAGTGGGCTGACGTTCGACACACTCGATCGTTGGGAATCCACCTTTCAGATGAGGTCTCTTCCAAACCTCTCGTAGGTCGTGCGGCCGAAACACGAGCGTCGAAGCATTCCGTTTCGCTCCAGGACTAGTCCTTTGTCTAAATTGTAACATGACGACCTATGTGATTTCGGCAGAACTTTTGAACCCTTAAGTTTGAGCTTGTGGGCTGACGTTCGACACACTCGATCGTTGTGAATCCACCTTTCAGATGAGGTCTCTTCCAAGCCTCTCGGAGGTCGTGCGGCTGAAACACGAGCATCGAAGCATTCCGTTTCGCTCCAGTAGTAGGCCTTTATTGACTAAATTGAAACATGACGACCTTTGTGATTTTGGAAAAACTTTGGAACCCTTAAGTTCTAGCTAGTGGGCTGACGTTCGACACACTCGATCGTTGTGAATCCACCTTTCATATGAGGTCTCTTCCAATCCTCTCTGAGTTCGTGCAGCCGAAACACAAGCATCGAAGCATTCCGTTTCGCTCCAGTCGTAGGACTTTATTGACTAAATTGTAACATGACGACCGATATGATTTCGGCAGAACTTTTGAACCCTTAAGTTTGAGATTGTGGGCTGACGTTCGACACACTCGATCGTTGTGAATCCACCTTTCAGATGAGGTCTCTTCCAAGCCTCTCGTAGGTCGTGCGACCGAAACACGAGCGTCGAAGCATTCCGTTTCGCTCCAGTCGTAGGCCTTTATTGACTAAATTGTAACATGACGACCTATGTGATTTCGGCAGAACTTTTGAACCCTTAAGTTTGAGCTTGTGGGCTGACGTTCGACACACTCGATCGTTGTGAATCCACCTTTCAGATGAGGTCTCTTCCAAGCCTCTCGGAGGTCGTGCGGATGAAACACGAGCGTCGAAGCATTCCGTTTCGCTCCAATAGTAGGCCTTTCTTGACTAAATTGTAACATGACGACCTATGTGATTTCGGCAGAACTTTTGAACCTTTAAGTTTGAGCTAATAGACTGACTTTCGACACACTCGATCGTTTTGAATCCACTTTTCAGATGAGGTCTCTTCCAAGCTTCTCGGAGGTCGTGCGGCCGAAACACGAGCGTCGAAGCATTCCGTTTCGCTCCAGTAGTTGGCCTTTATTGACTAAATTGTAACATGACGACCTATGTGATTTATGCAGAACTTTTGAACCCTTAAGTTTGAACTAGTGGGCTGACGTTCGACACACTCGATCGTTGGGAATCCAACTTTCAGATGAGGTCTCTTCCAAACCTCTCGTAGGTCGTGCGGCCGAAACACGAGCGTCGAAGCATTCCGTTTCGCTCCAGGACTAGTCCTTTGACTAAATTGTAACATGACAACCTAAGTGATTTCGGCAGAACTTTGGAACCCTTAAGTTTGAGCTAGTGGGCTGACGTGCGACACACTCGATCGTTGTGAATCCACCTTTCATATGAGGTCTCTTCCAATCCTCTCTGAGTTCGTGCAGCCGAAACACAAGCATCGAAGCATTCCGTTTCGCTCCAGTCGTAGGCCTTTATTGACTAAATTGTAACATGACGACCGATATGATTTCGGCAGAACTTTTGAACCCTTAAGTTTGAGATTGTGGGCTGACGTTCGACACACTCGATCGTTGTGAATCCACCTTTCAGATGAGGTCTCTTCCAAGCCTCTCGTAGGTCGTGCGACCGAAACACGAGCGTCGAAGCATTCCGTTTCGCTCCAGTACTAGTCCTTTATTGACTAAATTGTAACATGACGACCTATGTGATTTCGGCAGAACCTTTGAACCCTTAAGTTTGAGATTGTGGGCTGACATTCGACACACTCGATCGTTGTGAATCCACCTTTCAGATGTGGTCTCTTCCAAGCCTCTCTGAGGTCGTGCGGCCGAAACACAAGCATCGAAGCATTCCGTTTCGCTCCAGTCGTAGGCCTTTATTGACTAAATTGTAACATGACGACCGATATGATTTCGGCAGAACTTTTGAACCCTTAAGTTTGAGATTGTGGGCTGACGTTCGACACACTCGATCGTTGTGAATCCACCTTTCAGATGAGGTCTCTTCCAAGCCTCTCGTAGGTCGTGCGACCGAAACACGAGCGTCGAAGCATTCCGTTTCGCTCCAGTAGTAGGCCTTTATTGACTAAATTGAAACATGACGACCTATGTGATTTCGGCAGAACTTTTGAACCCTTAAGTTTGAGCTTGTGGGCTGACGTTCGACACACTCGATCGTTGTGAATCCACCTTTCAGATGAGGTCTCTTCCAAGCCTCTCGGAGGTCGTGCGGATGAAACACGAGCGTCGAAGCATTCCGTTTCGCTCCTATAGTAGGCCTTTCTTGACTAAATTGTAACATGACGACCTATGTGATTTCGGCAGAACTTTTGAACCCTTAAGTTTGAGCTCGTGGGCTGACTTCGACGCACTCGATCGTTTTGAATCCACCTTTCAAATGAGGTCTCTTCCAATCCTCTCGGAGGTCGTGCGGCTGAAACACGAGCGTCGAAGCATTCCGTTTCGCTCCAGGAGTAGGCCTTTATTGACTAAATTGTAACATGACGACCTATGTGATTTCGGCAGAACTTTTGAACCCTTAAGTTTGAGCTAGTAGGCTGACCTTAGAGACAGTCGATCGTTTTGAATCCACCTCTCAGAAGACGTCTTTTCCAAGCTTCTCGGAGGTCGTGCGGCCGAAACACGAGCGTCGAAGCATTCCGTTTCGCTCCAGTAGTTGGCCTTTATTGACTAAATTGTAACATGACGACCTATGTGATTTATGCGGAACTTTTGAACCCTTAAGTTTGAACTAGTGGGCTGACGTTCGACACACTCGATCGTTGGGAATCCAACTTTCAGATGAGGTCTCTTCCAATCCTCTCGTAGGTCGTGCGGCCGAAACACGAGCGTCGAAGCATTCCGTTTCGCTCCAGGACTAGTCCTTTGACTAAATTGTAACATGACGACCTATGTGATTTCAGCAGAACTTTTGAAACCTTAAGTTTGAGCTTGTGGGCTGACGTTCGAAACACTCGATTGTTGTGAATCCACCTTTCAGATGAGGTCTCTTCCAAGCCTCTCGGAGGTCGTGCGGCTAAAACACGAGCATCGAAGCATTCCGTTTCGCTCCAGTAGGAGGCCTTTATTGACTAAATTGAAACATGACGACCTTTGTGATTTCGGCAGAACTTTGGAACCCTTAAGTTTGAGCTAGTGGGCTGACGTTCGACACACTCGATCGTTGTGAATCCACCTTTCATATGAGGTCTCTTCCAATCCTCTCTGAGTTCGTACAGCCGAAACACTAGCTTCGAAGCATTCCGTTTCGCTCCAATAGTAGGCCTTTATTGACTAAATTGTAACATGACGACCTATGTGATTTCGGCAGAACCTTTGAACCCTTAAGTTTGAGATTGTGGGCTGACATTCGACACACTCAATCGTTGTGAATCCACCTTTCAGATGAGGTCTCTTCCAAGCCTCTCTGAGGTCGTGCGGCCGAAACACAAGCGTCGAAGCATTCCGTTTCGCTCCAGTCGTAGGCCTTTATTGACTAATTGTAACATGACGACCGATATGATTTCGGCAGAACTTTTGAACCCTTAAGTTTGAGATTGTGGGCTGACGTTCGACACACTCGATCGTTGTGAATCCACCTTTCAGATGAGGTCTCTTCCAAGCCTCTCGTAGGTCGTGCGACCGAAACACGAGCGTCGAAGCATTCCGTTTCGCTCCAGTACTAGTCTTTTATTGACTAAATTGTAACATGACGACCTATGTGATTTCGGCAGAACTTTTGAACCCTTAAGTTTGAGCTTGTGGGCTGACGTTCGACACACTCGATCGTTGTGAATCCACCTTTCAGATGAGGTCTCTTCCAAGCCTCTCGGAGGTCGTGCGGCTGAAACACGAGCGTCGAAGCATTCCGTTTCGCTCCAATAGTAGGCCTTTCTTGACTAAATTGTAACATGACGACCTATGTGATTTCGGCAGAACTTTTGAACCTTTAAGTTTGAGCTAATAGACTGACTTTCGACACACTCGATCGTTTTGAATCCACCGTTCAGATGAGGTCTCTTCCAAGCCTCTCGGAGGTCGTGCGGCCGAAAACACGAGCGTCGAAGCATTCCATTTCGCTCCAGTAGTAGGCCTACATTGACGAATTTGTAACATGACGACCTATGTGATTTCGGCAGAACTTTTGAAGCCTTAAGTTTGAGCTAGTGGTCTGACGTTTGACACACTCGATCGTTGTGAATCCACCTTTCAGATGAGGTCTCTTCCAAGCCTCTCGGAGGTCGTGCGGCTGAAACACGAGCGTCGAAGCATTCCGTTTCGCTCCAGTAGTAGGCCTTTATTGACTAAATTGAAACATGACGACCTATGTGATTTCGGCAGAACTTTTGAACCCTTAGGTTTGAGCTTGTGGGCTGACGTTCGACACACTCGATCGTTGGGAATCCACCTTTCAGATGAGGTCTCTTCCAATCCTCTCGTAGGTCGTGCGGCCGAAACACGAGCGTCGAAGCATTCCGTTTCGCTCCAGGACTAGTCTTTGACTAAATTGTAACATGACGACCTATGTGATTTCGGCAGAACTTTTGAACCCTTAAGTTTGAGCTTGTGGGCTGACGTTCGACACACTCGATCGTTGTGAATCCACCTTTCAGATGAGGTCTCTTCCAAGCCTCTCGGAGGTCGTGCGGCTGAAACACGAGCATCGAAGCATTCCGTTTCGCTCCAGTAGTAGGCCTTTATTGACTAAATATAAACATGACGACCTTTGTGATTTCGGCAGAACTTTGGAACCCTTAAGTTTGAGCTAGTGGGCTGACGTTCGACACACTCGATCGTTGTGAATCCACCTTTCATATGAGGTCTCTTCCAATCCTCTCTGAGTTCGTGCAGCCGAAACACGAGCTTCGAAGCATTCCGTTTCGCTCCAATAGTAGGCCTTTATTGACTAAATTGTAACATGACGACCTATGTGATTTCGGCAGAACCTTTGAACCCTTAAGTTTGAGATTGTGGGCTGACATTCGACACACTCGATCGTTGTGAATCCACCTTTCAGATGAGGTCTCTTCCAAGCCTCTCTGAGGTCGTGCGGCCGAAACACAAGCATCGAAGCATTCCGTTTCGCTCCAGTCGTAGGCCTTTATTGACTAAATTGTAACATGACGACCGATATGATTTCGGCAGAACTTTTGAACCCTTAAGTTTGAGATTGTGGGCTGACGTTCGACACACTCGATCGTTGTGAATCCACCTTTCAGATGAGGTCTCTTCCAAGCCTCTCGTAGGTCGTGCGACCGAAACACGAGCGTCGAAGCATTCCGTTTCGCTCCAGTACTAGTCCTTTATTGACTAAATTGTAACATGACAACCTATGTGATTTCGGCAGAACTTTTGAACCCTTAAGTTTGAGCTTGTGGGCTGACGTTCGACACACTCGATCGTTGTGAATCCACCTTTCATATGAGGTCTCTTCCAATCCTCTCTGAGTTCGTGCAGCCGAAACACGAGCTTCGAAGCATTCCGTTTCGCTCCAATAGTAGGCCTTTATTGACTAAATTGTAACATGACGACCTATGTGATTTCGGCAGAACCTTTGAACCCTTAAGTTTGAGATTGTGGGCTGACATTCGACACACTCGATCGTTGTGAATCCACCTTTCAGATGAGGTCTCTTCCAAGCCTCTCTGAGGTCGTGCGGCCGAAACACAAGCATCGAAGCATTCCGTTTCGCTCCAGTCGTAGGCCTTTATTGACTAAATTGTAACATGACGACCGATATGATTTCGGCAGAACTTTTGAACCCTTAAGTTTGAGATTGTGGGCTGACGTTCGACACACTCGATCGTTGTGAATCCACCTTTCAGATGAGGTCTCTTCCAAGCCTCTCGTAGGTCGTGCGACCGAAACACGAGCGTCGAAGCATTCCGTTTCGCTCCAGTACTAGTCCTTTATTGACTAAATTGTAACATGACAACCTATGTGATTTCGGCAGAACTTTTGAACCCTTAAGTTTGAGCTTGTAGGCTTACATTCGATACACTCGATCGTTTTGAATCCACCTTTCAGATGAGGTCTCTTCCAAGCCTCTCGGAGGTCGTGCAGCCAAAACACAAGCGTCGTAGCATTCCGTTTCGCTCCAGTCTTAGGCCTTTATTGACTAAATTGTAACATGACGACCGATATGATTTCGGCAGAGCTTTTGAACCCTTAAGTTTGAGCTAGTGGGCTGACGTTCGACACACTCGATCGTTGTGACTCCACCTTTCAGATGAGGTCTCTTCCAATTCTCTCGGAGTTCGTGCAGCCGAAACCGAGCTTCGAAGCATTCCGTTTCGCTCCAATGGTAGGCCTTTGTTGACTAAATTGTAACATGTCGACCTATGTGATTTCGGCAGAACTTTAGAACCCTTAAGTTTGAGCTAGTAGGCTGACCTTCGAAACATTCGATCGTTTTGAATCCACCTTTCAGATGACGTCGATTCCAAGCTTCTCGGAGATCGTGCGGCCGAAACACGAGCGTCGAAGCATTCCGTTTCGCTCCAGTAGTTGGCCTTTATTGACTAAATTGTAACATGACGACCCATGTGATTTATGCAGAACATTTGAACCCTTAAGTTTGAACTAGTGGGCTGACGTTCGACACACTCGACGTTGGGAATCCACCTTTCAGATGAGGTCTCTTCCAAACCTCTCGTAGGTCGTGCGGCCGAAACACGAGCGTCGAAGCATTCCGTTTCGCTCCAGGACTAGTCCTTTGACTAAATTGTAACATGACGACCTATGTGATTTCGGCAGAACTTTTGAACCCTTAAGTTTGAGCTTGTGGGCTGACGTTCGACACACTCGATCGTTGTGAATCCACCTTTCAGATGAGGTCTCTTCCCATCCTCTCGGAGGTCGTGCGGCTGAAACACGAGCATCGAAGCATTGCGTTTCGCTCCAGTAGTAGGCCTTTATTGACTAAATTGAAACATGACGACCTTTGTGATTTCGGCAGAACTTTGGAACCCTTAAGTTTGAGCTAGTGGGCTGACGTTCGACACACTCGATCGATGTGAATCCACCTTTCATATGAGGTCTCTTCCAATCCTCTCTGAGTTCGTGCAGCCGAAACACAAGCATCGAAGCATTCCGTTTCGCTCCAGTCGTAGGCCTTTATTGACTAAATTGTAACATGACGACCGATATGATTTCGGCAGAACTTTTGAACCCTTAAGTTTGAGATTGTGGGCTGACGTTCGACACACTCGATCGTTGTGAATCCACCTTTCAGATGAGGTCTCTTCCAAGCCTCTCGTAGGTCGTGCGACCGAAACACGAGCGTCGAAGCATTCCGTTTCGCTCCAGTACTAGTCCTTTTTTGACTAAATTGTAACATGACGACCTATGTGATTTCGGCAGAACTTTTGAACCCTTAAGTTTGAGCTTGTGGGCTGACGTTCGACACACTCGATCGTTGTGAATCCACCTTTCATATGAGGTCTCTTCCAATCCTCTCTGAGTTCGTGCAGCCGAAACACGAGCTTCGAAGCATTCCGTTTCGCTCCAATAGTAGGCCTTTATTGACTAAATTGTAACATGACGACCTATGTGATTTCGGCAGAACCTTTGAACCCTTAAGTTTGAGATTGTGGGCTGACATTCGACACACTCGATCGTTATGAATCCACCTTTCAGATGAGGTCTCTTCCAAGCCTCTCTGAGGTCGCGCGGCCGAAACACAAGCATCGAAGCATTCCGTTTCGCTCCAGTCGTAGACCTTTATTGACTAAATTGTAACATGACGACCGATATGATTTCGGCAGAACTTTTGAACCCTTAAGTTTGAGATTGTGGGCTGACGTTCGACACACTCGATCGTTGTGAATCCACCTTTCAGATGAGGTCTCTTCCAAGCCTCTCGTAGGTCGTGCGACCGAAACACGAGCGTCGAAGCATTCCGTTTCGCTCCAGTACTAGTCCTTTATTGACTACATTGTAACATGACGACCTATGTGATTTCGGCAGAACTTTTGAACCCTTAAGTTTGAGCTAGTGGGCTGACGTTCGACACACTCGATCGCTGTGAATCCACCTTTCAGATGAGGTCTCTTCCAATCCTCTCGGAGTTCGTGCGGCCGAGCGACGACTGTCAAAGCATTCAGTTTCGCTCCAGTAGTAGGCCTTTATTGACTAAATTGAAACATGACGACCTGTGTGATTTCGGCAGAACTTTTGAACCCTTAAGTTTGAGCTAGTAGGCTGACCTTCGAAACATTCGATCGTTTTGAATCCACCTTTCAGATGACGTCTTTTCCAAGCTTCTCGGAGATCGTGCGGCCGAAACACGAGCGTCGAAGCATTCCGTTTCGCTCCAGTAGTTGGCCTTTATTGACTAAATTGTAACATGACGACCCATGTGATTTATGCAGAACATTTGAACCCTTAAGTTTGAACTAGTGGGCTGACGTTCGACACACTCGATCGTTGGGAATCCACCTTTCAGATGAGGTCTCTTCCAAACCTCTCGTAGGTCGTGCGGCCGAAACACGAGCGTCGAAGCATTCCGTTTCGCTCCAGGACTAGTCCTTTGACTAAATTGTAACATGACGACCTATGTGATTTCGGCAGAACTTTTGAACCCTTAAGTTTGAGCTTGTGGGCTGACGTTCGACACACTCGATCGTTGTGAATCCACCTTTCAGATGAGGTCTCTTCCCATCCTCTCGGAGGTCGTGCGGCTGAAACACGAGCATCGAAGCATTGCGTTTCGCTCCAGTAGTAGGCCTTTATTGACTAAATTGAAACATGACGACCTTTGTGATTTCGGCAGAACTTTGGAACCCTTAAGTTTGAGCTAGTGGGCTGACGTTCGACACACTCGATCGATGTGAATCCACCTTTCATATGAGGTCTCTTCCAATCCTCTCTGAGTTCGTGCAGCCGAAACACAAGCATCGAAGCATTCCGTTTCGCACCAGTCGTAGGCCTTTATTGACTAAATTGTAACATGACGACCGATATGATTTCGGCAGAACTTTTGAACCCTTAAGTTTGAGATTGTGGGCTGACGTTCGACACACTCGATCGTTGTGAATCCACCTTTCAGATGAGGTCTCTTCCAAGCCTCTCGTAGGTCGTGCGACCGAAACACGAGCGTCGAAGCATTCCGTTTCGCTCCAGTACTAGTCCTTTTTTGACTAAATTGTAACATGACGACCTATGTGATTTCGGCAGAACTTTTGAACCCTTAAGTTTGAGCTTGTGGGCTGACGTTCGACACACTCGATCGTTGGGAATCCACCTTTCAGATGAGGTCTCTTCCAAGCCTCTCGGAGGTCGTCCGGCCGAAACACAAGCATCGAAGCATTCCGTTTCGCTCCAGTCGTAGGCCTTTATTGACTAAATTGTAACATGACGACCGATATGATTTCGGCAGAACTTTTGAACCCTTAAGTTTGAGATTGTGGGCTGACGTTCGACACACTCGATCGTTGTGAATCCACCTTTCAGATGAGGTCTCTTCCAAGCCTCTCGTAGGTCGTGCGACCGAAACACGAGCGTCGAAGCATTCCGTTTCGCTCCAGTACTAGTCCTTTATTGACTAAATTGTAACATGACAACCTATGTGATTTCGGCAGAACTTTTGAACCCTTAAGTTTGAGCTTGTAGGCTTACATTCGATACACTCGATCGTTTTGAATCCACCTTTCAGATGAGGTCTCTTCCAAGCCTCTCGGAGGTCGTGCAGCCAAAATACAAGCGTCGTAGCATTCCGTTTCGCTCCAGTCTTAGGCCTTTATTGACTAAATTGTAACATGACGACCGATATGATTTCGGCAGAGCTTTTGAACCCTTAAGTTTGAGCTAGTGGGCTGACGTTCGACACACTCGATCGTTGTGACTCCACCTTTCAGATGAGGTCTCTTCCAATTCTCTCGGAGTTCGTGCAGCCGAAACCGAGCTTCGAAGCATTCCGTTTCGCTCCAATGGTAGGCCTTTGTTGACTAAATTGTAACATGTCGACCTATGTGATTTCGGCAGAACTTTAGAACCCTTAAGTTTGAGCTAGTAGGCTGACGTTCGACACACTCGATCGCTGTGAATCCACCTTTCAGATGAGGTCTCTTCCAATCCTCTCGGAGTTCGTGCGGCCGAGCGACGACTGTCAAAGCATTCAGTTTCGCTCCAGTAGTAGGCCTTTATTGACTAAATTGAAACATGACGACCTGTGTGATTTCGGCAGAACTTTTGAACCCTTAAGTTTGAGCTAGTAGGCTGACCTTCGAAACATTCGATCGTTTTGAATCCACCTTTCAGATGACGTCTTTTCCAAGCTTCTCGGAGATCGTGCGGCCGAAACACGAGCGTCGAAGCATTCCGTTTCGCTCCAGTAGTTGGCCTTTATTGACTAAATTGTAACATGACGACCCATGTGATTTATGCAGAACATTTGAACCCTTAAGTTTGAACTAGTGGGCTGACGTTCGACACACTCGATCGTTGGGAATCCACCTTTCAGATGAGGTCTCTTCCAAACCTCTCGTAGGTCGTGCGGCCGAAACACGAGCGTCGAAGCATTCCGTTTCGCTCCAGGACTAGTCCTTTGACTAAATTGTAACATGACGACCTATGTGATTTCGGCAGAACTTTTGAACCCTTAAGTTTGAGCTTGTGGGCTGACGTTCGACACACTCGATCGTTGTGAATCCACCTTTCAGATGAGGTCTCTTCCCATCCTCTCGGAGGTCGTGCGGCTGAAACACGAGCATCGAAGCATTGCGTTTCGCTCCAGTAGTAGGCCTTTATTGACTAAATTGAAACATGACGACCTTTGTGATTTCGGCAGAACTTTGGAACCCTTAAGTTTGAGCTAGTGGGCTGACGTTCGACACACTCGATCGATGTGAATCCACCTTTCATATGAGGTCTCTTCCAATCCTCTCTGAGTTCGTGCAGCCGAAACACAAGCATCGAAGCATTCCGTTTCGCACCAGTCGTAGGCCTTTATTGACTAAATTGTAACATGACGACCGATATGATTTCGGCAGAACTTTTGAACCCTTAAGTTTGAGATTGTGGGCTGACGTTCGACACACTCGATCGTTGTGAATCCACCTTTCAGATGAGGTCTCTTCCAAGCCTCTCGTAGGTCGTGCGACCGAAACACGAGCGTCGAAGCATTCCGTTTCGCTCCAGTACTAGTCCTTTTTTGACTAAATTGTAACATGACGACCTATGTGATTTCGGCAGAACTTTTGAACCCTTAAGTTTGAGCTTGTGGGCTGACGTTCGACACACTCGATCGTTGGGAATCCACCTTTCAGATGAGGTCTCTTCCAAGCCTCTCGGAGGTCGTCCGGCCGAAACACAAGCATCGAAGCATTCCGTTTCGCTCCAGTCGTAGGCCTTTATTGACTAAATTGTAACATGACGACCGATATGATTTCGGCAGAACTTTTGAACCCTTAAGTTTGAGATTGTGGGCTGACGTTCGACACACTCGATCGTTGTGAATCCACCTTTCAGATGAGGTCTCTTCCAAGCCTCTCGTAGGTCGTGCGACCGAAACACGAGCGTCGAAGCATTCCGTTTCGCTCCAGTACTAGTCCTTTATTGACTAAATTGTAACATGACAACCTATGTGATTTCGGCAGAACTTTTGAACCCTTAAGTTTGAGCTTGTAGGCTTACATTCGATACACTCGATCGTTTTGAATCCACCTTTCAGATGAGGTCTCTTCCAAGCCTCTCGGAGGTCGTGCAGCCAAAATACAAGCGTCGTAGCATTCCGTTTCGCTCCAGTCTTAGGCCTTTATTGACTAAATTGTAACATGACGACCGATATGATTTCGGCAGAGCTTTTGAACCCTTAAGTTTGAGCTAGTGGGCTGACGTTCGACACACTCGATCGTTGTGACTCCACCTTTCAGATGAGGTCTCTTCCAATTCTCTCGGAGTTCGTGCAGCCGAAACCGAGCTTCGAAGCATTCCGTTTCGCTCCAATGGTAGGCCTTTGTTGACTAAATTGTAACATGTCGACCTATGTGATTTCGGCAGAACTTTAGAACCCTTAAGTTTGAGCTAGTAGGCTGACCTTCGAAACATTCGATCGTTTTGAATCCACCTTTCAGATGACGTCTTTTCCAAGCTTCTCGGAGATCGTGCGGCCGAAACACGAGCGTCGAAGCATTCCGTTTCGCTCCAGTAGTTGGCCTTTATTGACTAAATTGTAACATGACGACCCATGTGATTTATGCAGAACATTTGAACCCTTAAGTTTGAACTAGTGGGCTGACGTTCGACACACTCGATCGTTGGGAATCCACCTTTCAGATGAGGTCTCTTCCAAACCTCTCGTAGGTCGTGCGGCCGAAACACGAGCGTCGAAGCATTCCGTTTCGCTCCAGGACTAGTCCTTTGACTAAATTGTAACATGACGACCTATGTGATTTCGGCAGAACTTTTGAACCCTTAAGTTTGAGCTTGTGGGCTGACGTTCGACACACTCGATCGTTGTGAATCCACCTTTCAGATGAGGTCTCTTCCCATCCTCTCGGAGGTCGTGCGGCTGAAACACGAGCATCGAAGCATTGCGTTTCGCTCCAGTAGTAGGCCTTTATTGACTAAATTGAAACATGACGACCTTTGTGATTTCGGCAGAACTTTGGAACCCTTAAGTTTGAGCTAGTGGGCTGACGTTCGACACACTCGATCGATGTGAATCCACCTTTCATATGAGGTCTCTTCCAATCCTCTCTGAGTTCGTGCAGCCGAAACACAAGCATCGAAGCATTCCGTTTCGCTCCAGTCGTAGGCCTTTATTGACTAAATTGTAACATGACGACCGATATGATTTCGGCAGAACTTTTGAACCCTTAAGTTTGAGATTGTGGGCTGACGTTCGACACACTCGATCGTTGTGAATCCACCTTTCAGATGAGGTCTCTTCCAAGCCTCTCGTAGGTCGTGCGACCGAAACACGAGCGTCGAAGCATTCCGTTTCGCTCCAGTACTAGTCCTTTTTTGACTAAATTGTAACATGACGACCTATGTCATTTCGGCAGAACTTTTGAACCCTTAAGTTTGAGCTTGTGGGCTGACGTTCGACACACTCGATCGTTGTGAATCCACCTTTCATATGAGGTCTCTTCCAATCCTCTCTGAGTTCGTGCAGCCGAAACACGAGCTTCGAAGCATTCCGTTTCGCTCCAATAGTAGGCCTTTATTGACTAAATTGTAACATGACGACCTATGTGATTTCGGCAGAACCTTTGAACCCTTAAGTTTGAGATTGTCGGCTGACATTCGACACACTCGATCGTTATGAATCCACCTTTCAGATGAGGTCTCTTCCAAGCCTCTCTGAGGTCGCGCGGCCGAAACACAAGCATCGAAGCATTCCGTTTCGCTCCAGTCGTAGACCTTTATTGACTAAATTGTAACATGACGACCGATATGATTTCGGCAGAACTTTTGAACCCTTAAGTTTGAGATTGTGGGCTGACGTTCGACACACTCGATCGTTGTGAATCCACCTTTCAGATGAGGTCTCTTCCAAGCCTCTCGTAGGTCGTGCGACCGAAACACGAGCGTCGAAGCATTCCGTTTCGCTCCAGTACTAGTCCTTTATTGACTACATTGTAACATGACGACCTATGTGATTTCGGCAGAACTTTTGAACCCTTAAGTTTGAGCTAGTGGGCTGACGTTCGACACACTCGATCGCTGTGAATCCACCTTTCAGATGAGGTCTCTTCCAATCCTCTCGGAGTTCGTGCGGCCGAGCGACGACTGTCAAAGCATTCAGTTTCGCTCCAGTAGTAGGCCTTTATTGACTAAATTGAAACATGACGACCTGTGTGATTTCGGCAGAACTTTTGAACCCTTAAGTTTGAGCTAGTAGGCTGACCTTCGAAACATTCGATCGTTTTGAATCCACCTTTCAGATGACGTCTTTTCCAAGCTTCTCGGAGATCGTGCGGCCGAAACACGAGCGTCGAAGCATTCCGTTTCGCTCCAGTAGTTGGCCTTTATTGACTAAATTGTAACATGACGACCCATGTGATTTATGCAGAACATTTGAACCCTTAAGTTTGAACTAGTGGGCTGACGTTCGACACACTCGATCGTTGGGAATCCACCTTTCAGATGAGGTCTCTTCCAAACCTCTCGTAGGTCGTGCGGCCGAAACACGAGCGTCGAAGCATTCCGTTTCGCTCCAGGACTAGTCCTTTGACTAAATTGTAACATGACGACCTATGTGATTTCGGCAGAACTTTTGAACCCTTAAGTTTGAGCTTGTGGGCTGACGTTCGACACACTCGATCGTTGTGAATCCACCTTTCAGATGAGGTCTCTTCCCATCCTCTCGGAGGTCGTGCGGCTGAAACACGAGCATCGAAGCATTGCGTTTCGCTCCAGTAGTAGGCCTTTATTGACTAAATTGAAACATGACGACCTTTGTGATTTCGGCAGAACTTTGGAACCCTTAAGTTTGAGCTAGTGGGCTGACGTTCGACACACTCGATCGATGTGAATCCACCTTTCATATGAGGTCTCTTCCAATCCTCTCTGAGTTCGTGCAGCCGAAACACAAGCATCGAAGCATTCCGTTTCGCTCCAGTCGTAGGCCTTTATTGACTAAATTGTAACATGACGACCGATATGATTTCGGCAGAACTTTTGAACCCTTAAGTTTGAGATTGTGGGCTGACGTTCGACACACTCGATCGTTGTGAATCCACCTTTCAGATGAGGTCTCTTCCAAGCCTCTCGTAGGTCGTGCGACCGAAACACGAGCGTCGAAGCATTCCGTTTCGCTCCAGTACTAGTCCTTTTTTGACTAAATTGTAACATGACGACCTATGTGATTTCGGCAGAACTTTTGAACCCTTAAGTTTGAGCTTGTGGGCTGACGTTCGACACACTCGATCGTTGTGAATCCACCTTTCATATGAGGTCTCTTCCAATCCTCTCTGAGTTCGTGCAGCCGAAACACGAGCTTCGAAGCATTCCGTTTCGCTCCAATAGTAGGCCTTTATTGACTAAATTGTAACATGACGACCTATGTGATTTCGGCAGAACCTTTGAACCCTTAAGTTTGAGATTGTGGGCTGACATTCGACACACTCGATCGTTATGAATCCACCTTTCAGATGAGGTCTCTTCCAAGCCTCTCTGAGGTCGCGCGGCCGAAACACAAGCATCGAAGCATTCCGTTTCGCTCCAGTCGTAGACCTTTATTGACTAAATTGTAACATGACGACCGATATGATTTCGGCAGAACTTTTGAACCCTTAAGTTTGAGATTGTGGGCTGACGTTCGACACACTCGATCGTTGTGAATCCACCTTTCAGATGAGGTCTCTTCCAAGCCTCTCGTAGGTCGTGCGACCGAAACACGAGCGTCGAAGCATTCCGTTTCGCTCCAGTACTAGTCCTTTATTGACTACATTGTAACATGACGACCTATGTGATTTCGGCAGAACTTTTGAACCCTTTAGTTTGAGCTAGTGGGCTGACGTTCGACACACTCGATCGCTGTGAATCCACCTTTCAGATGAGGTCTCTTCCAATCCTCTCGGAGTTCGTGCGGCCGAGCGACGACTGTCAAAGCATTCAGTTTCGCTCCAGTAGTAGGCCTTTATTGACTAAATTGTAACATGTTGACCTATGTGATTTCGGCAGAACTTTAAAACCCTTAAGTTTGAGCTAGTAGGCTCACCTTCGAGACACTCGATCGTTTTGAATCCACCTTTCAGATGACGTCTTTTCCAAGCTTCTCGGAGGTCGTGCGGCCGAAACACGAGCGTCGAAGCATTCCGTTTAGCTCCAGTAGGAGGTCTTTATTGACTAAATTGTAACATGACGACTTATGTGATTGAGGCAGAACTTTTGAACCTTTAAGTTTGAGCTAGTAGACTGACATTCGACACACTCGATCGTTTTGAATCCACCTTTCAGATGAGGTCTCTTCCAAGCCTCTCGGAGGTCGTGCGGCTGAAACACGAGCGTCGAAGCATTCCGTTTCGCTCCAGTAGTAGGCCTTTATTGACTAAATTGAAACATGACGACCTGTGTGATTTCGGCAGAACTTTTGAACCCTTAAGTTTGAGCTCGTGGGCTGACGTTCGACACACTCGATAGTTGTGAATCCACCTTTCAGATGAGGTCTCTTCCAATCCTCTCGGAGTTCGTGCAGCCGAAACACGAGCTTCGAAGCATTCCGTTTCGCTCCAGTAGTAGGCCTTTTTTGACTAAATTGGAACATGACGACCTATGTGATTTCGGCAGAACTTTTGAACCCTTAAGTTTGAGCTTGTAGGCTTACATTCGATACACTCGATCGTTTTGAATCCACCTTTCAGATGAGGTCTCTTCCAAGCCTCTCGGAGGTCGTGCGGCCGAAACACAAGCGTCGAAGCATTCCGTTTCGCTCCAGTCTTAGGCCTTTATTGACTAAATTGTAACATGACGACCGATATGATTTCGGCAGAGCTTTTGAACCCTTAAGTTTGAGCTAGTGGGCTGACGTTCGACACACTCGATCGTTGTGACTCCACCTTTCAGATTAGGTCTCTTCCAATTCTCTCGGAGTTCGTGCAGCCGAAACCGAGCTTCGAAGCATTCCGTTTCGCTCCAATGGTAGGCCTTTATTGACTAAATTGTAACATGTTGACCTATGTGATTTCGGCAGAACTTTAGAACCCTTAAGTTTGAGCTAGTAGGCTGACCTTCGAAACATTCGATCGTTTTGAATCCACCTTTCAGATGACGTCTTTTCCAAGCTTCTCGGAGATCGTGCGGCCGAAACACGAGCGTCGAAGCATTCCGTTTCGCTCCAGTAGGAGGCCTTTATTGACTAAATAGTAACATGACGACCTATGTGATTCAGGCAGAACTTTTGAACCTTTAAGTTTGAGCTAGTAGACTGACATTCGACACACTCGATCGGTTTGAATCCACCTTACAGATGAGGTCTCTTCCAAGCCTCTCAGAGGTCGTGCGGCTGAAACACGAGCGTCGAAGCATTCCGTTTCGCTCCAGTAGTAGGCCTTTATTGACTAAATTGAAACATGACGACCTATGTGATTTCGGCAGAACTTTTGATCCCTTAAGTTTGAGCCAGTGGGCTGACCTTCGACACACTCGATCGTTGTGAATCCACCTTTCAGATGATGTCTCTTCCAATCCTCTCGGAGTTCGTGCAGCCGAAACACGAGCTCGAAGCATTCCGTTTCGCTCCAGTAGTTGGCCTTTATTGACTAAATTGTAACATGACGACCCATGTGATTTATGCAGAACATTTGAACCCTTAAGTTTGAACTAGTGGGCTGACGTTCGACACACTCGATCGTTGGGAATCCACCTTTCAGATGAGGTCTCTTCCAAACCTCTCGTAGGTCGTGCGGCCGAAACACGAGCATCGAAGCATTCCGTTTCGCTCCAGTAGTAGGCCTTTATTGACTAAATTGAAACATGACGACCTTTGTGATTTCGGAAAAACTTTGGAACCCTTAAGTTTGAGCTAGTGGGCTGACGTTCGACACACTCGATCGTTGTGAATCCACCTTTCATATGAGGTCTCTTCCAATCCTCTCTGAGTTCGTGCAGCCGAAACACAAGCATCGAAGCATTCCGTTTCGCTCCAGTCGTAGGACTTTATTGACTAAATTGTATCATGACGACCGATATGATTTCGGCAGAACTTTTGAACCCTTAAGTTTGAGATTGTGGGCTGACGTTCGACACACTCGATCGTTGTGAATCCACCTTTCAGATGAGGTCTCTTCCAAGCCTCTCGTAGGTCGTGCGACCGAAACACGAGCGTCGAAGCATTCCGTTTCGCTCCAGTCGTAGGCCTTTATTGACTAAATTGTAACATGACGACCTATGTGATTTCGGCAGAACTTTTGAACCCTTAAGTTTGAGCTAGTGGGCTGACGTTCGACACACTCGATCGCTGTGAATCCACCTTTCAGATGAGGTCTCTTCCAATGCTCTCGGAGTTCGTGCGGCCGAGCGACGACTGTCAAAGCATTCAGTTTCGCTCCAGTAGTAGGCCTTTATTGACTAAATTGAAACATGACGACCTGTGTGATTTCGGCAGAACTTTTGAACCCTTAAGTTTGAGCTAGTAGGCTGACCTTCGAAACATTCGATCGTTTTGAATCCACCTTTCAGATGACGTCTTTTCCAAGCTTCTCGGAGATCGTGCGGCCGAAACACGAGCGTCGAAGCATTCCGTTTCGCTCCAGTAGTTGGCCTTTATTGACTAAATTGTAACATGACGACCCATGTGATTTATGCAGAACATTTGAACCCTTAAGTTTGAACTAGTGGGCTGACGTTCGACACACTCGATCGTTGGGAATCCACCTTTCAGATGAGGTCTCTTCCAAACCTCTCGTAGGTCGTGCGGCCGAAACACGAGCGTCGAAGCATTCCGTTTCGCTCCAGGACTAGTCCTTTGACTAAATTGTAACATGACGACCTATGTGATTTCGGCAGAACTTTTGAACCCTTAAGTTTGAGCTTGTGGGCTGACGTTCGACACACTCGATCGTTGTGAATCCACCTTTCAGATGAGGTCTCTTCCCATCCTCTCGGAGGTCGTGCGGCTGAAACACGAGCATCGAAGCATTGCGTTTCGCTCCAGTAGTAGGCCTTTATTGACTAAATTGAAACATGACGACCTTTGTGATTTCGGCAGAACTTTGGAACCCTTAAGTTTGAGCTAGTGGGCTGACGTTCGACACACTCGATCGATGTGAATCCACCTTTCATATGAGGTCTCTTCCAATCCTCTCTGAGTTCGTGCAGCCGAAACACAAGCATCGAAGCATTCCGTTTCGCTCCAGTCGTAGGCCTTTATTGACTAAATTGTAACATGACGACCGATATGATTTCGGCAGAACTTTTGAACCCTTAAGTTTGAGATTGTGGGCTGACGTTCGACACACTCGATCGTTGTGAATCCACCTTTCAGATGAGGTCTCTTCCAAGCCTCTCGTAGGTCGTGCGACCGAAACACGAGCGTCGAAGCATTCCGTTTCGCTCCAGTACTAGTCCTTTTTTGACTAAATTGTAACATGACGACCTATGTGATTTCGGCAGAACTTTTGAACCCTTAAGTTTGAGCTTGTGGGCTGACGTTCGACACACTCGATCGTTGTGAATCCACCTTTCATATGAGGTCTCTTCCAATCCTCTCTGAGTTCGTGCAGCCGAAACAAGAGCTTCGAAGCATTCCGTTTCGCTCCAATAGTAGGCCTTTATTGACTAAATTGTAACATGACGACCTATGTGATTTCGGCAGAACCTTTGAACCCTTAAGTTTGAGATTGTGGGCTGACATTCGACACACTCGATCGTTATGAATCCACCTTTCAGATGAGGTCTCTTCCAAGCCTCTCTGAGGTCGCGCGGCCGAAACACAAGCATTGAAGCATTCCGTTTCGCTCCAGTCGTAGACCTTTATTGACTAAATTGTAACATGACGACCGATATGATTTCGGCAGAACTTTTGAACCCTTAAGTTTGAGATTGTGGGCTGACGTTCGACACACTCGATCGTTGTGAATCCACCTTTCAGATGAGGTCTCTTCCAAGCCTCTCGTAGGTCGTGCGACCGAAACACGAGCGTCGAAGCATTCCGTTTCGCTCCAGTACTAGTCCTTTATTGACTACATTGTAACATGACGACCTATGTGATTTCGGCAGAACTTTTGAACCCTTAAGTTTGAGCTAGTGGGCTGACGTTCGACACACTCGATCGCTGTGAATCCACCTTTCAGATGAGGTCTCTTCCAATCCTCTCGGAGTTCGTGCGGCCGAGCGACGACTGTCAAAGCATTCAGTTTCGCTCCAGTAGTAGGCCTTTATTGACTAAATTGTAACATGTTGACCTATGTGATTTCGGCAGAACTTTAAAACCCTTAAGTTTGAGCTAGTAGGCTCACCTTCGAGACACTCGATCGTTTTGAATCCACCTTTCAGATGACGTCTTTTCCAAGCTTCTCGGAGGTCGTGCGGCCGAAACACGAGCGTCGAAGCATTCCGTTTAGCTCCAGTAGGAGGTCTTTATTGACTAAATTGTAACATGACGACTTATGTGATTGAGGCAGAACTTTTGAACCTTTAAGTTTGAGCTAGTAGACTGACATTCGACACACTCGATCGTTTTGAATCCACCTTTCAGATGAGGTCTCTTCCAAGCCTCTCGGAGGTCGTGCGGCTGAAACACGAGCGTCGAAGCATTCCGTTTCGCTCCAGTAGTAGGCCTTTATTGACTAAATTGAAACATGACGACCTGTGTGATTTCGGCAGAACTTTTGAACCCTTAAGTTTGAGCTCGTGGGCTGACGTTCGACACACTCGATAGTTGTGAATCCACCTTTCAGATGAGGTCTCTTCCAATCCTCTCGGAGTTCGTGCAGCCGAAACACGAGCTTCGAAGCATTCCGTTTCGCTCCAGTAGTAGGCCTTTTTTGACTAAATTGGAACATGACGACCTATGTGATTTCGGCAGAACTTTTGAACCCTTAAGTTTGAGCTTGTAGGCTTACATTCGATACACTCGATCGTTTTGAATCCACCTTTCAGATGAGGTCTCTTCCAAGCCTCTCGGAGGTCGTGCGGCCGAAACACAAGCGTCGAAGCATTCCGTTTCGCTCCAGTCTTAGGCCTTTATTGACTAAATTGTAACATGACGACCGATATGATTTCGGCAGAGCTTTTGAACCCTTAAGTTTGAGCTAGTGGGCTGACGTTCGACACACTCGATCGTTGTGACTCCACCTTTCAGATTAGGTCTCTTCCAATTCTCTCGGAGTTCGTGCAGCCGAAACCGAGCTTCGAAGCATTCCGTTTCGCTCCAATGGTAGGCCTTTATTGACTAAATTGTAACATGTCGACCTATGTGATTTCGGCAGAACTTTAGAACCCTTAAGTTTGAGCTAGTAGGCTGACCTTCGAAACATTCGATCGTTTTGAATCCACCTTTCAGATGACGTCTTTTCCAAGCTTCTCGGAGATCGTGCGGCCGAAACACGAGCGTCGAAGCATTCCGTTTCGCTCCAGTAGGAGGCCTTTATTGACTAAATAGTAACATGACGACCTATGTGATTCAGGCAGAACTTTTGAACCTTTAAGTTTGAGCTAGTAGACTGACATTCGACACACTCGATCGGTTTGAATCCACCTTTCAGATGAGGTCTCTTCCAAGCCTCTCAGAGGTCGTGCGGCTGAAACACGAGCGTCGAAGCATTCCGTTTCGCTCCAGTAGTAGGCCTTTATTGACTAAATTGAAACATGACGACCTATGTGATTTCGGCAGAACTTTTGATCCCTTAAGTTTGAGCCAGTGGGCTGACCTTCGACACACTCGATCGTTGTGAATCCACCTTTCAGATGATGTCTCTTCCAATCCTCTCGGAGTTCGTGCAGCCGAAACACGAGCTCGAAGCATTCCGTTTCGCTCCAGTAGTTGGCCTTTATTGACTAAATTGTAACATGACGACCCATGTGATTTATGCAGAACATTTGAACCCTTAAGTTTGAACTAGTGGGCTGACGTTCGACACACTCGATCGTTGGGAATCCACCTTTCAGATGAGGTCTCTTCCAAACCTCTCGTAGATCGTGCGGCCGAAACACGAGCGTCGAAGCATTCCGTTTCGCTCCAGGACTAGTCCTTTGTCTAAATTGTAACATGACGACCTATGTGATTTCGGCAGAACTTTTGAACCCTTAAGTTTGAGCTTGTGGGCTGACGTTCGACACACTCGATCGTTGTGAATCCACCTTTCAGATGAGGTCTCTTCCAAGCCTCTCGGAGGTCGTGCGGCTGAAACACGAGCATCGAAGCATTCCGTTTCGCTCCAGTAGTAGGCCTTTATTGACTAAATTGAAACATGACGACCTTTGTGATTTCGGAAAAACTTTGGAACCCTTAAGTTTGAGCTAGTGGGCTGATGTTCGACACACTCGATCGTTGTGAATCCACCTTTCATATGAGGTCTCTTCCAATCCTCTCTGAGTTCGTGCAGCCGAAACACAAGCATCGAAGCATTCCGTTTCGCTCCAGTCGTAGGACTTTATTGACTAAATTGTATCATGACGACCGATATGATTTCGGCAGAACTTTTGAACCCTTAAGTTTGAGATTGTGGGCTGACGTTCGACACACTCGATCGTTGTGAATCCACCTTTCAGATGAGGTCTCTTCCAAGCCTCTCGTAGGTCGTGCGACCGAAACACGAGCGTCGAAGCATTCCGTTTCGCTCCAGTCGTAGGCCTTTATTGACTAAATTGTAACATGACGACCTATGTGATTTCGGCAGAACTTTTGAACCCTTAAGTTTGAGCTTGTGGGCTGACGTTCGACACACTCGATCGTTGTGAATCCACCTTTCAGATGAGGTCTCTTCCAAGCCTCTCGGAGGTCGTGCGGATGAAACACGAGCGTCGAAGCATTCCGTTTCGCTCCAATAGTAGGCCTTTCTTGACTAAATTGTAACATGACGACCTATGTGATTTCGGCAGAACTTTTGAACCTTTAAGTTTGAGCTAATAGACTGACTTTCGACACACTCGATCGTTTTGAATCCACCTTTCAGATGAGGTCTCTTCCAAGCCTCTCGGAGGTCGTGCGGCCGAAAACACGAGCGTCGAAGCATTCCATTTCGCTCCAGTAGTAGGACTACATTGACTAAATTGTAACATGACGACCTATGTGATTTCGGCAGAACTTTTGAACCCTTAAGTTTGAGCTAGTAGGCTGACCTTCGAGACAGTCGATCGTTTTGAATCCACCTCTCAGAAGACGTCTTTTCCAAGCTTCTCGGAGGTCGTGCGGCCGAAACACGAGCGTCGAAGCATTCCGTTTCGCTCCAGTAGTTGGCCTTTATTGACTAAATTGTAACATGACGACCTATGTGATTTATGCAGAACTTTTGAACCCTTAAGTTTGAAATAGTGGGCTGACGTTCGACACACTCGATCGTTGGGAATCCAACTTTCAGATGAGGTCTCTTCCAAACCTCTCGTAGGTCGTGCGGCCGAAACACGAGCGTCGAAGCATTCCGTTTCGCTCCAGGACTAGTCCTTTGACTAAATTGTAACATGACAATCTATGTGATTTCGGCAGAACTTTGGAACCCTTAAGTTTGAGCTAGTGGGCTGACGTGCGACACACTCGATCGTTGTGAATCCACCTTTCATATGAGGTCTCTTCCAATCCTCTCTGAGTTCGTGCAGCCGTAACACAAGCATCGAAGCATTCCGTTTCGCTCCAGTCGTAGGCCTTTATTGACTAAATTGTAACATGACGACCGATATGATTTCGGCAGAACTTTTGAACCCTTAAGTTTGAGATTGTGGGCTGACGTTCGACACACTCGATCGTTGTGAATCCACCTTTCAGATGAGGTCTCTTCCAAGCCTCTCGTAGGTCGTGCGACCGAAACACGAGCGTCGAAGCATTCCGTTTCGCTCCAGTACTAGTCCTTTATTGACTAAATTGTAACATGACGACCTATGTGATTTCGGCAGAACCTTTGAACCCTTAAGTTTGAGATTGTGGGCTGACATTCGACACACTCGATCGTTGTGAATCCACCTTTCAGATGTGGTCTCTTCCAAGCCTCTCTGAGGTCGTGCGGCCGAAACACAAGCATCGAAGCATTCCGTTTCGCTCCAGTCGTAGGCCTTTATTGACTAAATTGTAACATGACGACCGATATGATTTCGGCAGAACTTTTGAACCCTTAAGTTTGAGATTGTGGGCTGACGTTCGACACACTCGATCGTTGTGAATCCACCTTTCAGATGAGGTCTCTTCCAAGCCTCTCGTTGGTCGTGCGACCGAAACACGAGCGTCGAAGCATTCCGTTTCGCTCCAGTACTAGTCCTTTATTGACTAAATTGTAACATGACGAGCTATGTGATTTCGGCAGAACTTTTGAACCCTTAAGTTTGAGCTTGTGGGCTGACGTTCGACACACTCGATCGTTGTGAATCCACCTTTCAGATGAGGTCTCTTCCAAGCCTCTCGGAGGTCGTGCGGATGAAACACGAGCGTCGAAGCATTCCGTTTCGCTCCTATAGTAGGCCTTTCTTGACTAAATTGTAACATGACGACCTATGTGATTTCGGCAGAACTTTTGAACCCTTAAGTTTGAGCTCGTGGGCTGACTTCGACGCACTCGATCGTTTTGAATCCACCTTTCAAATGAGGTCTCTTCCAATCCTCTCGGAGGTCGTGCGGCTGAAACACGAGCGTCGAAGCATTCCGTTTCGCTCCAGGAGTAGGCCTTTATTGACTAAATTGTAACATGACGACCTATGTGATTTCGGCAGAACTTTTGAACCCTTAAGTTTGAGCTAGTAGGCTGACCTAAGAGACAGTCGATCGTTTTGAATCCACCTCTCAGAAGACGTCTTTTCCAAGCTTCTCGGAGGTCGTGCGGCCGAAACACGAGCGTCGAAGCATTCCGTTTCGCTCCAGTAGTAGGCCTTTATTGACTAAATTGTAACATGACGACCTATGTGATTTATGCAGAACTTTTGAACCCTTAAGTTTGAACTAGTGGGCTGACGTTCGACACACTCGATCGTTGGGAATCCAACTTTCAGATGAGGTCTCTTCCAAACCTCTCGTAGGTCGTGCGGCCGAAACACGAGCGTCGAAGCATTCCGTTTCGCTCCAGGACTAGTCCTTTGACTAAATTGTAACATGACAACCGATATGATTTCGGCAGAACTTTTGAACCCTTAAGTTTGAGATTGTGGGCTGACGTTCGACACACTCGATCGTTGTGAATCCACCTTTCAGATGAGGTCTCTTCCAAGCCTCTCGTAGGTCGTGCGACCGAAACACGAGCGTCGAAGCATTCCGTTTCGCTCCAGTACTAGTCCTTTATTGACTAAATTGTAACATGACGACCTATGTGATTTCGGCAGAACCTTTGAACCCTTAAGTTTGAGATTGTGGGCTGACATTCGACACACTCGATCGTTGTGAATCCACCTTTCAGATGTGGTCTCTTCCAAGCCTCTCTGAGGTCGTGCGGCCGAAACACAAGCATCGAAGCATTCCGTTTCGCTCCAGTCGTAGGCCTTTATTGACTAAATTGTAACATGACGACCGATATGATTTCGGCAGAACTTTTGAACCCTTAAGTTTGAGATTGTGGGCTGACGTTCGACACACTCGATCGTTGTGAATCCACCTTTCAGATGAGGTCTCTTCCAAGCCTCTCGTTGGTCGTGCGACCGAAACACGAGCGTCGAAGCATTCCGTTTCGCTCCAGTACTAGTCCTTTATTGACTAAATTGTAACATGACGACCTATGTGATTTCGGCAGAACTTTTGAACCCTTAAGTTTGAGCTTGTGGGCTGACGTTCGACACACTCGATCGTTGTGAATCCACCTTTCAGATGAGGTCTCTTCCAAGCCTCTCGGAGGTCGTGCGGATGAAACACGAGCGTCGAAGCATTCCGTTTCGCTCCTATAGTAGGCCTTTCTTGACTAAATTGTAACATGACGACCTATGTGATTTCGGCAGAACTTTTGAACCCTTAAGTTTGAGCTCGTGGGCTGACTTCGACGCACTCTATCGTTTTGAATCCACCTTTCAAATGAGGTCTCTTCCAATCCTCTCGGAGGTCGTGCGGCTGAAACACGAGCGTCGAAGCATTCCGTTTCGCTCCAGGAGTAGGCCTTTATTGACTAAATTGTAACATGACGACCTATGTGATTTCGGCAGAACTTTTGAACCCTTAAGTTTGAGATTGTGGGCTGACGTTCGACACACTCGATCGTTGTGAATCCACCTTTCAGATGAGGTCTCTTCCAAGCCTCTCATAGGTCGTGCGACCGAAACACGAGCGTCGAAGCATTCCGTTTCGCTCCAGTACTAGTCCTTTATTGACTAAATTGTAACATGACGACCTATGTGATTTCGGCAGAACCTTTGAACCCTTAAGTTTGAGATTGTGGGCTGACATTCGACACACTCGATCGTTGTGAATCCACCTTTCAGATGTGGTCTCTTCCAAGCCTCTCTGAGGTCGTGCGGCCGAAACACAAGCATCGAAGCATTCCGTTTCGCTCCAGTCGTAGGCCTTTATTGACTAAATTGTAACATGACGACCGATATGATTTCGGCAGAACTTTTGAACCCTTAAGTTTGAGATTGTGGGCTGACGTTCGACACACTCGATCGTTGTGAATCCACCTTTCAGATGAGGTCTCTTCCAAGCCTCTCGTTGGTCGTGCGACCGAAACACGAGCGTCGAAGCATTCCGTTTCGCTCCAGTACTAGTCCTTTATTGACTAAATTGTAACATGACGACCTATGTGATTTCGGCAGAACTTTTGAACCCTTAAGTTTGAGCTTGTGGGCTGACGTTCGACACACTCGATCGTTGTGAATCCACCTTTCATATGAGGTCTCTTCCAATCCTCTCTGAGTTCGTACAGCCGAAACACTAGCTTCGAAGCATTCCGTTTCGCTCCAATAGTAGGCCTTTATTGACTAAATTGTAACATGACGACCTATGTGATTTCGGCAGAACCTTTGAACCCTTAAGTTTGAGATTGTGGGCTGACATTCGACACACTCAATCGTTGTGAATCCACCTTTCAGATGAGGTCTCTTCCAAGCCTAGCTGAGGTCGTGCGGCCGAATCACAAGCGTCGAAGCATTCCGTTTCGCTCCAGTCGTAGGCCTTTATTGACTAAATTGTAACATGACGACCGATATGATTTAGGCAGAAATTTTGAACCCTTAAGTTTGAGATTGTGGGCTGACGTTCGACACACTCGATCGTTGTGAATCCACCTTTCAGATGAGGTCTCTTCCAAGCCTCTCGTAGGTCGTGCGACCGAAACACGAGCGTCGAAGCATTCCGTTTCGCTCCAGTACTAGTCCTTTATTGACTAAATTGTAACATGACGACCTATGTGATTTCGGCAGAACTTTTGAACCCTTAAGTTTGAGCTTGTGGGCTGACGTTCGACACACTCGATCGTTGTGAATCCACCTTTCAGATGAGGTCTCTTCCAAGCCTCTCGGAGGTCGTGCGGCTGAAACACGAGCGTCGAAGCATTCCGTTTCGCTCCAATAGTAGGCCTTTCTTGACTAAATTGTAACATGACGACCTATGTGATTTCGGCAGAACTTTTGAACCTTTAAGTTTGAGCTAATAGACTGACTTTCGACACACTCGATCGTTTTGAATCCACGTTTCAGATGAGGTCTCTTCCAAGCCTCTCGGAGGTCGTGCGGCCGAAAACACGAGCGTCGAAGCATTCCATTTCGCTCCAGTAGTAGGCCTACATTGACGAATTTGTAACATGACGACCTATGTGATTTCGGCAGAACTTTTGAAGCCTTACGTTTGAGCTAGTGGTCTGACGTTTGACACACTCGATCGTTGTGAATCCACCTTTCAGATGAGGTCTCTTCCAAGCCTCTCGGAGGTCGTGCGGCTGAAACACGAGCGTCGAAGCATTCCGTTTCGCTCCAGTAGTAGGCCTTTATTGACTAAATTGAAACATGACGACCTATGTGATTTCGGCAGAACTTTTGAACCCTTAGGTTTGAGCTTGTGGGCTGACGTTCGACACACTCGATCGTTGTGAATCCACCTTTCAGATGAGGTCTCTTCCAATCCTCTCAGAGTTCGTGCAGCCGAAACACGAGCTTCGAAGCATTCCGTTTCGCTCCAGTAGTTGGCCTTTATTGACTAAATTGTAACATGACGACCCATGTGATTTATGCAGAACATTTGAACCCTTAAGTTTGAACTAGTGGGCTGACGTTCGACACACTCGATCGTTGGGAATCCACCTTTCAGATGAGGTCTCTTCGAAACCTCTCGTAGGTCGTGCGGCCGAAACACGAGCGTCGAAGCATTCCGTTTCGCTCCAGGACTAGTCCTTTGACTAAATTGTAACATGACGACCTATGTGATTTCGGCAGAACTTTTGAACCCTTAAGTTTGAGCTTGTGGGCTGACGTTCGACACACTCGATCGTTGTGAATCCACCTTTCAGATGAGGTCTCTTCCAAGCCTCTCGGAGGTCGTGCGGCTGAAACACGAGCATCGAAGCATTCCGTTTCGCTCCAGTAGTAGGCCTTTATTGACTAAATATAAACATGACGACCTTTGTGATTTCGGCAGAACTTTGGAACCCTTAAGTTTGAGCTAGTGGGCTGACGTTCGACACACTCGATCGTTGTGAATCCACCTTTCATATGAGGTCTCTTCCAATCCTCTCTGAGTTCGTGCAGCCGAAACACGAGCTTCGAAGCATTCCGTTTCGCTCCAATAGTAGGCCTTTATTGACTAAATTGTAACATGACGACCTATGTGATTTCGGCAGAACCTTTGAACCCTTAAGTTTGAGATTGTGGGCTGACATTCGACACACTCGATCGTTGTGAATCCACCTTTCAGATGAGGTCTCTTCCAAGCCTCTCGTAGGTCGTGCGACCGAAACACGAGCGTCGAAGCATTCCGTTTCGCTCCAGTACTAGTCCTTTATTGACTAAATTGTAACATGACGACCTATGTGATTTCGGCAGAACTTTTGAACCCTTAAGTTTGAGCTTGTGGGCTGACGTTCGACACACTCGATCGTTGTGAATCCACCTTTCAGATGAGGTCTCTTCCAAGCCTCTCGGAGGTCGTGCGGATGAAACACGAGCGTCGAAGCATTCCGTTTCGCTCCTATAGTAGGCCTTTCTTGACTAAATTGTAACATGACGACCTATGTGATTTCGGCAGAACTTTTAAACCCTTAAGTTTGAGCTCGTGGGCTGACTTCGACGCACTCGATCGTTTTGAATCCACCTTTCAAATGAGGTCTCTTCCAATCCTCTCGGAGGTCGTGCGGCTGAAACACGAGCGTCGAAGCATTCCGTTTCGCTCCAGTAGTAGGCCTTTATTGACTAAATATAAACATGACGACCTTTGTGATTTCGGCAGAACTTTGGAACCCTTAAGTTTGAGCTAGTGGGCTGACGTTCGACACACTCGATCGTTGTGAATCCACCTTTCATATGAGGTCTCTTCCAATCCTCTCTGAGTTCGTGCAGCCGAAACACGAGCTTCGAAGCATTCCGTTTCGCTCCAATAGTAGGCCTTTATTGACTAAATTGTAACATGACGACCTATGTGATTTCGGCAGAACCTTTGAACCCTTAAGTTTGAGATTGTGGGCTGACATTCGACACACTCGATCGTTGTGAATCCACCTTTCAGATGAGGTCTCTTCCAAGCCTCTCTGAGGTCGTGCGGCCGAAACACAAGCATCGAAGCATTCCGTTTCGCTCCAGTCGTAGGCCTTTATTGACTAAATTGTAACATGACGACCGATATGATTTCGGCAGAACTTTTGAACCCTTAAGTTTGAGATTGTGGGCTGACGTTCGACACACTCGATCGTTGTGAATCCACCTTTCAGATGAGGTCTCTTCCAAGCCTCTCATAGGTCGTGCGACCGAAACACGAGCGTCGAAGCATTCCGTTTCGCTCCAGTACTAGTCCTTTATTGACTAAATTGTAACATGACGACCTATGTGATTTCGGCAGAACCTTTGAACCCTTAAGTTTGAGATTGTGGGCTGACATTCGACACACTCGATCGTTGTGAATCCACCTTTCAGATGTGGTCTCTTCCAAGCCTCTCTGAGGTCGTGCGGCCGAAACACAAGCATCGAAGCATTCCGTTTCGCTCCAGTCGTAGGCCTTTATTGACTAAATTGTAACATGACGACCGATATGATTTCGGCAGAACTTTTGAACCCTTAAGTTTGAGATTGTGGGCTGACGTTCGACACACTCGATCGTTGTGAATCCACCTTTCAGATGAGGTCTCTTCCAAGCCTCTCGTTGGTCGTGCGACCGAAACACGAGCGTCGAAGCATTCCGTTTCGCTCCAGTACTAGTCCTTTATTGACTAAATTGTAACATGACGACCTATGTGATTTCGGCAGAACTTTTGAACCCTTAAGTTTGAGCTTGTGGGCTGACGTTCGACACACTCGATCGTTGTGAATCCACCTTTCAGATGAGGTCTCTTCCAAGCCTCTCGGAGGTCGTGCGGATGAAACACGAGCGTCGAAGCATTCCGTTTCGCTCCTATAGTAGGCCTTTCTTGACTAAATTGTAACATGACGACCTATGTGATTTCGGCAGAACTTTTGAACCCTTAAGTTTGAGCTCGTGGGCTGACTTCGACGCACTCGATCGTTTTGAATCCACCTTTCAAATGAGGTCTCTTCCAATCCTCTCGGAGGTCGTGCGGCTGAAACACGAGCGTCGAAGCATTCCGTTTCGCTCCAGGAGTAGGCCTTTATTGACTAAATTGTAACATGACGACCTATGTGATTTCGGCAGAACTTTTGAACCCTTAAGTTTGAGCTAGTAGGCTGACCTTAGAGACAGTCGATCGTTTTGAATCAGACGCTCAGAAGACGTCTTTTCCAAGCTTCTCGGAGGTCGTGCGGCCGAAACACGAGCGTCGAAGCATTCCGTTTCGCTCCAGTAGTTGGCCTTTATTGACTAAATTGTAACATGACGACCTATGTGATTTATGCAGAACTTTTGAACCCTTAAGTTTGAACTAGTGGGCTGACGTTCGACACACTCGATCGTTGGGAATCCAACTTTCAGATGAGGTCTCTTCCAAACCTCTCGTAGGTCGTGCGGCCGAAACACGAGCGTCGAAGCATTCCGTTTCGCTCCAGGACTAGTCCTTTGACTAAATTGTAACATGACGACCTATGTGATTTCGGCAGAACTTTTGAACCCTTAAGTTTGAGCTTGTGGGCTGACGTTCGACACACTCGATCGTTGTGAATCCACCTTTCAGATGAGGTCTCTTCCAATCCTCTCTGAGTTCGTGCAGCCGAAACACGAGCTTCGAAGCATTCCGTTTCGCTCCAATAGTAGGCCTTTATTGACTAAATTGTAACATGACGACATATGTGATTTCGGCAGAACCTTTGAACCCTTAAGTTTGAGATTGTGGGCTGACATTCGACACACTCGATCGTTGTGAATCCACCTTTCAGATGAGGTCTCTTCCAAGCCTCTCTGAGGTCGTGCGGCCGAAACACAAGCATCGAAGCATTCCGTTTCGCTCCAGTCGTAGGCCTTTATTGACTAAATTGTAACATGACGACCGATATGATTTCGGCAGAACTTTTGAACCCTTAAGTTTGAGATTGTGGGCTGACGTTCGACACACTCGATCGTTGTGAATCCACCTTTCAGATGAGGTCTCTTCCAAGCCTCTCGTAGGTCGTGCGACCGAAACACGAGCGTCGAAGCATTCCGTTTCGCTCCAGTACTAGTCCTTTATTGACTAAATTGTAACATGACAACCTATGTGATTTCGGCAGAACTTTTGAACCCTTAAGTTTGAGCTTGTGGGCTGACGTTCGACACACTCGATCGTTGTGAATCCACCTTTCAGATGAGGTCTCTTCCAAGCCTCTCGGAGGTCGTGCGGATGAAACACGAGCGTCGAAGCATTCCGTTTCGCTCCAGGAGTAGGCCTTTATTGACTAAATTGTAACATGACGACCTATGTGATTTCGGCAGAACTTTTGAACCCTTAAGATTGAGCTAGTAGGCTGACCTTCGAGACAGTCGATCGTTTTGAATCCACCTCTCAGAAGACGTCTTTTCCAAGCTTCTCGGAGGTCGTGCGGCCGAAACACGAGCGTCGAAGCATTCCGTTTCGCTCCAGTAGTTGGCCTTTATTGACTAAATTGTAACATGACGACCTATGTGATTTATGCAGAACTTTTGAACCCTTAAGTTTGAACTAGTGGGCTGACGTTCGACACACTCGATCGTTGGGAATCCAACTTTCAGATGAGGTCTCTTCCAAACCTCTCGTAGGTCGTGCGGCCGAAACACGAGCGTCGAAGCATTCCGTTTCGCTCCAGGACTAGTCCTTTGACTAAATTGTAACATGACGACCTATGTGATTTCGGCAGAACTTTTGAAACCTTAAGTTTGAGCTTGTGGGCTGACGTTCGACACACTCGATTGTTGTGAATCCACCTTTCAGATGAGGTCTCTTCCAAGCCTCTCGGAGGTCGTGCGGCTGAAACACGAGCATCGAAGCATTCCGTTTCGCTCCAGTAGGAGGCCTTTATTGACTAAATTGAAACATGACGACCTATGTGATTTCGGCAGAACTTTTGAAGCCTTAAGTTTGAGCTAGTGATCTGACGTTTGACACACTCGATCGTTGCGAATCCACCTTTCAGATGAGGTCTCTTCCAAGCCTCTCGGAGGTCGTGCGGCTGAAACACGAGCGTCGAAGCATTCCGTTTCGCTCCAGTAGTAGGCCTTTATTGACTAAATTGAAACATGACGACCTATGTGATTTCGGCAGAACTTTTGAACCCTTAGGTTTGAGCTTGTGGGCTGACGTTCGACACACTCGATCGTTGTAAATCCACCTTTCAGATGAGGTCTCTTCCAATCCTCTCGGAGTTCGTGCAGCCGAAACACGAGCTTCGAAGCATTCCGTTTCGCTCCAGTAGTTGGCCTTTATTGACTAAATTGTAACATGACGACCTATGTGATTTCGGCAGAACTTTTGATCCCTTAAGTTTGAGATTATGGGCTGACGTTCGACACACTCGATCGTTGTGAATCCACCTTTCAGATGAGGTCTCTTCCAAGCCTCTCGTAGGTCGTGCGACCGAAACACGAGCGTCGAAGCATTCCGTTTCGCTCCAGTACTAGTCCTTTATTAACTAAATTGTAACATGACGACCTATGTGATTTCGGCAGAACTTTTGAACCCTTAAGTTTGAGCTTGTGGGCTGACGTTCGACACCCTTGATCGTTGTGAATCCACCTTTCAGATGAGGTCTCTTCCAAGCCTCTCGGAGGTCGTGCGGCTGAAACACGAGCGTCGAAGCATTCCGTTTCGCTCCAGTAGTTGGCCTTTATTGACTAAATTGTAACATGTCGACCTATGTGATTTCGGCAGAACTTTAGAACCCTTAAGTTTGAGCTAGTAGGCTGACCTTCGAGACACTCGATCGTTTTGAATCCACCTTTCAGATGACGTCTCTTCCAAGCCTCTCGGAGGTCGTGCGGCTGAAACACGAGCGTCCTAGCATTCCGTTTCGCTCCAGTAGTAGGCCTTTATTGACTAAATTGAAAAATGATGACCTATGTGATTTCGGCAGAACTTTTGATCCCTTAAGTTTGAGCTAGTGGGCTGACCTTCGACACACTCGATCGTTGTGAATCCACCTTTCAGATGATGTCTTTTCCAATCCTCTCGGAGTTCATGCAGCCGAAACACGAGCTTCGAAGCATTCCGTTTCGCTCCAGTAGTTGGCCTTTATTGACTAAATTGTAACATGACGACCTATGTGATTTATGCAGAACTTTTGAACCCTTAAGTTTGAACTAGTGGGTTGACGTTCGACACACTCGATCGTTGGGAATCCACCTTTCAGATGACGTCTCTTCCAAGCCTCTCGTAGGTCGTGCGGCCGAAACACGAGCGTCGAAGCATTCCGTTTCGCTCCAGGACTAGTCCTTTGACTAAATTGTAACATGACGACCTATGTGATTTCGGTAGAACTTTTGAACCCTTAAGTTTGAGCTTGTGGGCTGACGTTCGACACACTCGATCGTTGTGAATCCACCTTTCAGATGAGGTCTCTTCCAAGCCTCTCGGAGGTCGTGCGGCTGAAACACGAGCATCGAAGCATTCCGTTTCGCTCCAGTAGTAGGCCTTTATTGACTAAATTGAAACATGACGACCTATGTGATTTCGGCAGAACCTTTGAACCCTTAAGTTTGAGATTGTGGGCTAACATTCGACACACTCGATCGTTGTGAATCCACCTTTCAGATGAAATCTCTTCCAAGCCTCTCTGAGGTCGTGCGGCCGAAACACAAGCGTCGAAGCATTCCGTTTCGCTCCAGTCGTAGGCCTTTATTGACTAAATTGTAACATGACGACCGATATGATTTCGGCAGAACTTTTGAACCCTTAAGTTTGAGATTGTGGGCTGACGTTCGACACACTCGATCGTTGTGAATCCACCTTTCAGATGAGGTCTCTTCCAAGCCTCTCGTAGGTCCTGCGACCGAAACACGAGCGTCGAAGCATTCCGTTTCGCTCCAGTACTAGTCCTTTATTGACTAAATTGTAACATGACGACCTATGTGATTTCGGCAGAACTTTTGAACCCTTAAGTTTGAGCTTGTGGGCTGACGTTCGACACACTCGATCGTTGTGAATCCACTTTTCAGATGAGGTCTCTTCCAAGCCTCTCGGAGGTCGTGCGGCTGAAACACGAGCGTCGAAGCATTCCGTTTCGCTCCAGTAGTAGGCCTTTATTGACTAAATTGAAACATGACGACCTATGTGATTTCGGCAGAACTTTTGAACCCTTGGGTTTGAGCTTGTGGGCTGACGTTCGACACACTCGATCGTTGTGAATCCACCTTTCAGATGAGGTCTCTTCCAATCCTCTCGGAGTTCGTGCAGCCGAAACACGAGCTTCGAAGCATTCCGTTTCGCTCCAGTAGGAGGTCTATATTGACTAAATTGTAACATGACGACTTATGTGATTGAGGCAGAACTTTTGAACCTTTAAGTTTGAGCTAGTAGACTGACATTCGACACACTCGATCGTTTTGAATCCACCTTTCAGATGAGGTCTCTTCCAAGCCTCTCGGAGGTCGTGCGGCTGAAACACGAGCGTCGAAGCATTCCGTTTCGCTCCAGTAGTAGGCCTTTATTGACTAAATTGAAACATGACGACCTGTGTGATTTCGGCAGAACTTTTGAACCCTTAAGTTTGAGCTCGTGGGCTGACGTTCGACACACTCGATAGTTGTGAATCCACCTTTCAGATGAGGTCTCTTCCAATCCTCTCGGAGTTCGTGCAGCCGAAACACGAGCTTCGAAGCATTCCGTTTCGCTCCAGTAGTAGGCCTTTTTTGACTAAATTGTAACATGACGACCTATGTGATTTCGGCAGAACTTTTGAAGCCTTAAGTTTGAGCTTGTAGGCTTACATTCGATACACTCGATCGTTTTGAATCCACCTTTCAGATGAGGTCTCTTCCAAGCCTCTCGGAGGTCGTGCGGCCGAAACACAAGCGTCGAAGCATTCCGTTTCGCTCCAGTCTTAGGCCTTTATTGACTAAATTGTAACATGACGACCGATATGATTTCGGCAGAGCTTTTGAACCCTTAAGTTTGAGCTAGTGGGCTGACGTTCGACACACTAGATCGTTGTGACTCCACCTTTCAGATGAGGTCTCTTCCAATTCTCTCGGAGTTCGTGCAGCCGAAACCGAGCTTCGAAGCATTCCGTTTCGCTCCAATGGTAGGCCTTTATTGACTAAATTGTAACATGTCGACCTATGTGATTTCGGCAGAACTTTAGAACCCTTAAGTTTGAGCTAGTAGGCTGACCTTCGAAACATTCGATCGTTTTGAATCCACCTTTCAGATGAGGTCTCTTCCAAGCTTCTCGGAGATCGTGCGGCCGAAACACGAGCGTCGAAGCTTTCCGTTTCGCTCCAGTAGGAGGCCTTTATTGACTAAATAGTAACATGACGACCTATGTGATTTAGGCAGAACTTTTGAACCTTTAAGTTTGAGCTAGTAGACTGACATTCGACACACTCGATCGGTTTGAATCTACCTTTCAGATGAGGTCTCTTCCAAGCCTCTCGGAGGTCGTGCGGCTGAAACACGAGCGTCGAAGCATTCCGTTTCGCTCCAGTAGTAGGCCTTTATTGACTAAATTGAAACATGACGACCTATGTGATTTCGGCAGAACTTTTGATCCCTTAAGTTTGAGCTAGTGGGCTGACCTTCGACACACTCGATCGTTGTGAATCCACCTTTCAGATGATGTCTCTTCCAATCCTCTCGGAGTTCGTGCAGCCGAAACACGAGCTTCGAAGCATTCCGTTTCGCTCCAGTAGTTGGCCTTTATTGACTAAATTGTAACATGACGACCCATGTGATTTATGCAGAACATTTGAACCCTTAAGTTTGAACTAGTGGGCTGACGTTCGACACACTCGATCGTTGGGAATCCACCTTTCAGATGAGGTCTCTTCCAAACCTCTCGTAGGTCGTGGGGCCGAAACACGAGCGTCGAAGCATTCCGTTTCGCTCCAGGACTAGTCCTTTGACTAAATTGTAACATGACGACCTATGTGATTTCGGCAGAACTTTTGAACCCTTAAGTTTGAGCTTGTGGGCTGACGTTCGACACACTCGATCGTTGTGAATCCACCTTTCAGATGAGGTCTCTTCCAAGCCTCTCGTAGGTCGTGCGACCGAAACACGAGCGTCGAAGCATTCCGTTTCGCTCCAGTACTAGTCCTTTATTGACTAAATTGTAACATGACGACCTATGTGATTTCGGCAGAACTTTTGAACCCTTAAGTTTGAGCTTGTGGGCTGACGTTCGACACACTCGATCGTTGTGAATCCACCTTTCATATGAGGTCTCTTCCAATCCTCTCTGAGTTCGTGCAGCCGAAACACGAGCTTCGAAGCATTCCGTTTCGCTCCAATAGTAGGCCTTTATTGACTAAATTGTAACATGACGACCTATGTGATTTCGGCAGAACCTTTGAACCCTTAAGTTTGAGATTGTGGGCTGACATTCGACACACTCGATCGTTATGAATCCACCTTTCAGATGAGGTCTCTTCCAAGCCTCTCTGAGGTCGTGCGGCCGAAACACAAGCATCGAAGCATTCCGTTTCGCTCCAGTCGTAGGCCTTTATTGACTAAATTGTAACATGACGACCGATATGATTTCGGCAGAACTTTTGAACCCTTAAGTTTGAGATTGTGGGCTGACGTTCGACACACTCGATCGTTGTGAATCCACCTTTCAGATGAGGTGTCTTCCAAGCCTCTCGTAGGTCGTGCGACCGAAACACGAGCGTCGAAGCATTCCGTTTCGCTCCAGTACTAGTCCTTTATTGACTAAATTGTAACATGACGACCTATGTGATTTCGGCAGAACTTTTGAACCCTTAAGTTTGAGCTTGTGGGCTGACGTTCGACACACTCGATCGTTGTGAATCCACCTTTCAGATGAGGTCTCTTCCAAGCCTCTCGGAGGTCGTGCGGATGAAACACGAGCGTCGAAGCATTCCGTTTCGCTCCAATAGTAGGCCTTTCTTGACTAAATTGTAACATGACGACCTATGTGATTTCGGCAGAACTTTTGAACCTTTAAGTTTGAGCTAATAGACTGACTTTCGACACACTCGATCGTTTTGAATCCACCTTTCAGATGAGGTCTCTTCCAAGCCTCTCGGAGGTCGTGCGGCCGAAAACACGAGCGTCGAAGCATTCCATTTCGCTCCAGTAGTAGGCCTACATTGACTAATTTGTAACATGACGACCTATGTGATTTCGGCAGAACTTTTGAACCCTTAAGTTTGAGCTCGTGGGCTGACTTCGACGCACTCGATCGTTTTGAATCCACCTTTCAAATGAGGTCTCTTCCAATCCTCTCGGAGGTCGTGCGGCTGAAACACGAGCGTCGAAGCATTCCGTTTCGCTCCAGGAGTAGGCCTTTATTGACTAAATTGTAACATGACGACCTATGTGATTTCGGCAGAACTTTTGAACCCTTAAGATTGAGCTAGTAGGCTGACCTTCGAGACAGTCGATCGTTTTGAATCCACCTCTCAGAAGACGTCTTTTCCAAGCTTCTCGGAGGTCGTGCGGCCGAAACACGAGCGTCGAAGCATTCCGTTTCGCTCCAGTAGTTGGCCTTTATTGACTAAATTGTAACATAACGACCTATGTGATTTATGCAGAACTTTTGAACCCTTAAGTTTGAACTAGTGGGCTGACGTTCGACACACTCGATCGTTGGGAATCCAACTTTCAGATGAGGTCTCTTCCAAACCTCTCGTAGGTCGTGCGGCCGAAACACGAGCGTCGAAGCATTCCGTTTCGCTCCAGGACTAGTCCTTTGACTAAATTGTAACATGACGACCTATGTGATTTCGGCAGAACTTTTGAAACCTTAAGTTTGAGCTTGTGGGCTGACGTTCGACACACTCGATTGTTGTGAATCCACCTTTCAGATGAGGTCTCTTCCAAGCCTCTCGGAGGTCGTGCGGCTGAAACACGAGCATCGAAGCATTCCGTTTCGCTCCAGTAGGAGGCCTTTATTGACTAAATTGAAACATGACGACCTATGTGATTTCGGCAGAACTTTTGAAGCCTTAAGTTTGAGCTAGTGATCTGACGTTTGACACACTCGATCGTTGCGAATCCACCTTTCAGATGAGGTCTCTTCCAAGCCTCTCGGAGGTCGTGCGGCTGAAACACGAGCGTCGAAGCATTCCGTTTCGCTCCAGTAGTAGGCCTTTATTGACTAAATTGAAACATGACGACCTATGTGATTTCGGCAGAACTTTTGAACCCTTAGGTTTGAGCTTGTGGGCTGACGTTCGACACACTCGATCGTTGTAAATCCACCTTTCAGATGAGGTCTCTTCCAATCCTCTCGGAGTTCGTGCAGCCGAAACACGAGCTTCGAAGCATTCCGTTTCGCTCCAGTAGTTGGCCTTTATTGACTAAATTGTAACATGACGACCTATGTGATTTCGGCAGAACTTTTGATCCCTTAAGTTTGAGATTATGGGCTGACGTTCGACACACTCGATCGTTGTGAATCCACCTTTCAGATGAGGTCTCTTCCAAGCCTCTCGTAGGTCGTGCGACCGAAACACGAGCGTCGAAGCATTCCGTTTCGCTCCAGTACTAGTCCTTTATTAACTAAATTGTAACATGACGACCTATGTGATTTCGGCAGAACTTTTGAACCCTTAAGTTTGAGCTTGTGGGCTGACGTTCGACACCCTTGATCGTTGTGAATCCACCTTTCAGATGAGGTCTCTTCCAAGCCTCTCGGAGGTCGTGCGGCTGAAACACGAGCGTCGAAGCATTCCGTTTCGCTCCAGTAGTTGGCCTTTATTGACTAAATTGTAACATGTCGACCTATGTGATTTCGGCAGAACTTTAGAACCCTTAAGTTTGAGCTAGTAGGCTGACCTTCGAGACACTCGATCGTTTTGAATCCACCTTTCAGATGACGTCTCTTCCAAGCCTCTCGGAGGTCGTGCGGCTGAAACACGAGCGTCCTAGCATTCCGTTTCGCTCCAGTAGTAGGCCTTTATTGACTAAATTGAAAAATGATGACCTATGTGATTTCGGCAGAACTTTTGATCCCTTAAGTTTGAGCTAGTGGGCTGACCTTCGACACACTCGATCGTTGTGAATCCACCTTTCAGATGATGTCTTTTCCAATCCTCTCGGAGTTCATGCAGCCGAAACACGAGCTTCGAAGCATTCCGTTTCGCTCCAGTAGTTGGCCTTTATTGACTAAATTGTAACATGACGACCTATGTGATTTATGCAGAACTTTTGAACCCTTAAGTTTGAACTAGTGGGTTGACGTTCGACACACTCGATCGTTGGGAATCCACCTTTCAGATGACGTCTCTTCCAAGCCTCTCGTAGGTCGTGCGGCCGAAACACGAGCGTCGAAGCATTCCGTTTCGCTCCAGGACTAGTCCTTTGACTAAATTGTAACATGACGACCTATGTGATTTCGGTAGAACTTTTGAACCCTTAAGTTTGAGCTTGTGGGCTGACGTTCGACACACTCGATCGTTGTGAATCCACCTTTCAGATGAGGTCTCTTCCAAGCCTCTCGGAGGTCGTGCGGCTGAAACACGAGCATCGAAGCATTCCGTTTCGCTCCAGTAGTAGGCCTTTATTGACTAAATTGAAACATGACGACCTATGTGATTTCGGCAGAACCTTTGAACCCTTAAGTTTGAGATTGTGGGCTAACATTCGACACACTCGATCGTTGTGAATCCACCTTTCAGATGAAATCTCTTCCAAGCCTCTCTGAGGTCGTGCGGCCGAAACACAAGCGTCGAAGCATTCCGTTTCGCTCCAGTCGTAGGCCTTTATTGACTAAATTGTAACATGACGACTTATGTGATTGAGGCAGAACTTTTGAACCTTTAAGTTTGAGCTAGTAGACTGACATTCGACACACTCGATCGTTTTGAATCCACCTTTCAGATGAGGTCTCTTCCAAGCCTCTCGGAGGTCGTGCGGCTGAAACACGAGCGTCGAAGCATTCCGTTTCGCTCCAGTAGTAGGCCTTTATTGACTAAATTGAAACATGACGACCTGTGTGATTTCGGCAGAACTTTTGAACCCTTAAGTTTGAGCTCGTGGGCTGACGTTCGACACACTCGATAGTTGTGAATCCACCTTTCAGATGAGGTCTCTTCCAATCCTCTCGGAGTTCGTGCAGCCGAAACACGAGCTTCGAAGCATTCCGTTTCGCTCCAGTAGTAGGCCTTTTTTGACTAAATTGTAACATGACGACCTATGTGATTTCGGCAGAACTTTTGAACCCTTAAGTTTGAGCTTGTAGGCTTACATTCGATACACTCGATCGTTTTGAATCCACCTTTCAGATGAGGTCTCTTCCAAGCCTCTCGGAGGTCGTGCGGCTGAAACACGAGCATCGAAGCATTCCGTTTCGCTCCAGTAGGAGGCCTTTATTGACTAAATTGAAACATGACGACCTATGTGATTTCGGCAGAACTTTTGAAGCCTTAAGTTTGAGCTAGTGATCTGACGTTTGACACACTCGATCGTTGCGAATCCACCTTTCAGATGAGGTCTCTTCCAAGCCTCTCGGAGGTCGTGCGGCTGAAACACGAGCGTCGAAGCATTCCGTTTCGCTCCAGTAGTAGGCCTTTATTGACTAAATTGAAACATGACGACCTATGTGATTTCGGCAGAACTTTTGAACCCTTAGGTTTGAGCTTGTGGGCTGACGTTCGACACACTCGATCGTTGTAAATCCACCTTTCAGATGAGGTCTCTTCCAATCCTCTCGGAGTTCGTGCAGCCGAAACACGAGCTTCGAAGCATTCCGTTTCGCTCCAGTAGTTGGCCTTTATTGACTAAATTGTAACATGACGACCTATGTGATTTCGGCAGAACTTTTGATCCCTTAAGTTTGAGATTATGGGCTGACGTTCGACAAACTCGATCGTTGTGAATCCACCTTTCAGATGAGGTCTCTTCCAAGCCTCTCGTAGGTCGTGCGACCGAAACACGAGCGTCGAAGCATTCCGTTTCGCTCCAGTACTAGTCCTTTATTAACTAAATTGTAACATGACGACCTATGTGATTTCGGCAGAACTTTTGAACCCTTAAGTTTGAGCTTGTGGGCTGACGTTCGACACCCTTGATCGTTGTGAATCCACCTTTCAGATGAGGTCTCTTCCAAGCCTCTCGGAGGTCGTGCGGCTGAAACACGAGCGTCGAAGCATTCCGTTTCGCTCCAGTAGTTGGCCTTTATTGACTAAATTGTAACATGTCGACCTATGTGATTTCGGCAGAACTTTAGAACCCTTAAGTTTGAGCTAGTAGGCTGACCTTCGAGACACTCGATCGTTTTGAATCCACCTTTCAGATGACGTCTCTTCCAAGCCTCTCGGAGGTCGTGCGGCTGAAACACGAGCGTCCTAGCATTCCGTTTCGCTCCAGTAGTAGGCCTTTATTGACTAAATTGAAAAATGATGACCTATGTGATTTCGGCAGAACTTTTGATCCCTTAAGTTTGAGCTAGTGGGCTGACCTTCGACACACTCGATCGTTGTGAATCCACCTTTCAGATGATGTCTTTTCCAATCCTCTCGGAGTTCATGCAGCCGAAACACGAGCTTCGAAGCATTCCGTTTCGCTCCAGTAGTTGGCCTTTATTGACTAAATTGTAACATGACGACCTATGTGATTTATGCAGAACTTTTGAACCCTTAAGTTTGAACTAGTGGGTTGACGTTCGACACACTCGATCGTTGGGAATCCACCTTTCAGATGACGTCTCTTCCAAGCCTCTCGTAGGTCGTGCGGCCGAAACACGAGCGTCGAAGCATTCCGTTTCGCTCCAGGACTAGTCCTTTGACTAAATTGTAACATGACGACCTATGTGATTTCGGTAGAACTTTTGAACCCTTAAGTTTGAGCTTGTGGGCTGACGTTCGACACACTCGATCGTTGTGAATCCACCTTTCAGATGAGGTCTCTTCCAAGCCTCTCGGAGGTCGTGCGGCTGAAACACGAGCATCGAAGCATTCCGTTTCGCTCCAGTAGTAGGCCTTTATTGACTAAATTGAAACATGACGACCTATGTGATTTCGGCAGAACCTTTGAACCCTTAAGTTTGAGATTGTGGGCTAACATTCGACACACTCGATCGTTGTGAATCCACCTTTCAGATGAAATCTCTTCCAAGCCTCTCTGAGGTCGTGCGGCCGAAACACAAGCGTCGAAGCATTCCGTTTCGCTCCAGTCGTAGGCCTTTATTGACTAAATTGTAACATGACGACTTATGTGATTGAGGCAGAACTTTTGAACCTTTAAGTTTGAGCTAGTAGACTGACATTCGACACACTCGATCGTTTTGAATCCACCTTTCAGATGAGGTCTCTTCCAAGCCTCTCGGAGGTCGTGCGGCTGAAACACGAGCGTCGAAGCATTCCGTTTCGCTCCAGTAGTAGGCCTTTATTGACTAAATTGAAACATGACGACCTGTGTGATTTCGGCAGAACTTTTGAACCCTTAAGTTTGAGCTCGTGGGCTGACGTTCGACACACTCGATAGTTGTGAATCCACCTTTCAGATGAGGTCTCTTCCAATCCTCTCGGAGTTCGTGCAGCCGAAACACGAGCTTCGAAGCATTCCGTTTCGCTCCAGTAGTAGGCCTTTTTTGACTAAATTGTAACATGACGACCTATGTGATTTCGGCAGAACTTTTGAACCCTTAAGTTTGAGCTTGTAGGCTTACATTCGATACACTCGATCGTTTTGAATCCACCTTTCAGATGAGGTCTCTTCCAAGCCTCTCGGAGGTCGTGCGGCTGAAACACGAGCATCGAAGCATTCCGTTTCGCTCCAGTAGGAGGCCTTTATTGACTAAATTGAAACATGACGACCCATGTGATTTCGGCAGAACTTTTGAAGCCTTAAGTTTGAGCTAGTGATCTGACGTTTGACACACTCGATCGTTGCGAATCCACCTTTCAGATGAGGTCTCTTCCAAGCCTCTCGGAGGTCGTGCGGCTGAAACACGAGCGTCGAAGCATTCCGTTTCGCTCCAGTAGTAGGCCTTTATTGACTAAATTGAAACATGACGACCTATGTGATTTCGGCAGAACTTTTGAACCCTTAGGTTTGAGCTTGTGGGCTGACGTTCGACACACTCGATCGTTGTAAATCCACCTTTCAGATGAGGTCTCTTCCAATCCTCTCGGAGTTCGTGCAGCCGAAACACGAGCTTCGAAGCATTCCGTTTCGCTCCAGTAGTTGGCCTTTATTGACTAAATTGTAACATGACGACCTATGTGATTTCGGCAGAACTTTTGATCCCTTAAGTTTGAGATTATGGGCTGACGTTCGACACACTCGATCGTTGTGAATCCACCTTTCAGATGAGGTCTCTTCCAAGCCTCTCGTAGGTCGTGCGACCGAAACACGAGCGTCGAAGCATTCCGTTTCGCTCCAGTACTAGTCCTTTATTAACTAAATTGTAACATGACGACCTATGTGATTTCGGCAGAACTTTTGAACCCTTAAGTTTGAGCTTGTGGGCTGACGTTCGACACCCTTGATCGTTGTGAATCCACCTTTCAGATGAGGTCTCTTCCAAGCCTCTCGGAGGTCGTGCGGCTGAAACACGAGCGTCGAAGCATTCCGTTTCGCTCCAGTAGTTGGCCTTTATTGACTAAATTGTAACATGTCGACCTATGTGATTTCGGCAGAACTTTAGAACCCTTAAGTTTGAGCTAGTAGGCTGACCTTCGAGACACTCGATCGTTTTGAATCCACCTTTCAGATGACGTCTCTTCCAAGCCTCTCGGAGGTCGTGCGGCTGAAACACGAGCGTCCTAGCATTCCGTTTCGCTCCAGTAGTAGGCCTTTATTGACTAAATTGAAAAATGATGACCTATGTGATTTCGGCAGAACTTTTGATCCCTTAAGTTTGAGCTAGTGGGCTGACCTTCGACACACTCGATCGTTGTGAATCCACCTTTCAGATGATGTCTTTTCCAATCCTCTCGGAGTTCATGCAGCCGAAACACGAGCTTCGAAGCATTCCGTTTCGCTCCAGTAGTTGGCCTTTATTGACTAAATTGTAACATGACGACCTATGTGATTTATGCAGAACTTTTGAACCCTTAAGTTTGAACTAGTGGGTTGACGTTCGACACACTCGATCGTTGGGAATCCACCTTTCAGATGACGTCTCTTCCAAGCCTCTCGTAGGTCGTGCGGCCGAAACACGAGCGTCGAAGCATTCCGTTTCGCTCCAGGACTAGTCCTTTGACTAAATTGTAACATGACGACCTATGTGATTTCGGTAGAACTTTTGAACCCTTAAGTTTGAGCTTGTGGGCTGACGTTCGACACACTCGATCGTTGTGAATCCACCTTTCAGATGAGGTCTCTTCCAAGCCTCTCGGAGGTCGTGCGGCTGAAACACGAGCATCGAAGCATTCCGTTTCGCTCCAGTAGTAGGCCTTTATTGACTAAATTGAAACATGACGACCTATGTGATTTCGGCAGAACCTTTGAACCCTTAAGTTTGAGATTGTGGGCTAACATTCGACACACTCGATCGTTGTGAATCCACCTTTCAGATGAAATCTCTTCCAAGCCTCTCTGAGGTCGTGCGGCCGAAACACAAGCGTCGAAGCATTCCGTTTCGCTCCAGTCGTAGGCCTTTATTGACTAAATTGTAACATGACGACCGATATGATTTCGGCAGAACTTTTGAACCCTTAAGTTTGAGATTGTGGGCTGACGTTCGACACACTCGATCGTTGTGAATCCACCTTTCAGATGAGGTCTCTTCCAAGCCTCTCGTAGGTCCTGCGACCGAAACACGAGCGTCGAAGCATTCCGTTTCGCTCCAGTACTAGTCCTTTATTGACTAAATTGTAACATGACGACCTATGTGATTTCGGCAGAACTTTTGAACCCTTAAGTTTGAGCTTGTGGGCTGACGTTCGACACACTCGATCGTTGTGAATCCACTTTTCGGATGAGGTCTCTTCCAAGCCTCTCGGAGGTCGTGCGGCTGAAACACGAGCGTCGAAGCATTCCGTTTCGCTCCAGTAGTAGGCCTTTATTGACTAAATTGAAACATGACGACCTATGTGATTTCGGCAGAACTTTTGAACCCTTGGGTTTGAGCTTGTGGGCTGACGTTCGACACACTCGATCGTTGTGAATCCACCTTTCAGATGAGGTCTCTTCCAATCCTCTCGGAGTTCGTGCAGCCGAAACACGAGCTTCGAAGCATTCCGTTTCGCTCCAGTAGGAGGTCTATATTGACTAAATTGTAACATGACGACTTATGTGATTGAGGCAGAACTTTTGAACCTTTAAGTTTGAGCTAGTAGACTGACATTCGACACACTCGATCGTTTTGAATCCACCTTTCAGATGAGGTCTCTTCCAAGCCTCTCGGAGGTCGTGCGGCTGAAACACGAGCGTCGAAGCATTCCGTTTCGCTCCAGTAGTAGGCCTTTATTGACTAAATTGAAACATGACGACCTGTGTGATTTCGGCAGAACTTTTGAACCCTTGGGTTTGAGCTTGTGGGCTGACGTTCGACACACTCGATCGTTGTGAATCCACCTTTCAGATGAGGTCTCTTCCAATCCTCTCGGAGTTCGTGCAGCCGAAACACGAGCTTCGAAGCATTCCGTTTCGCTCCAGTAGTAGGCCTTTTTTGACTAAATTGTAACATGACGACCTATGTGATTTCGGCAGAACTTTTGAACCCTTAAGTTTGAGCTTGTAGGCTTACATTCGATACACTCGATCGTTTTGAATCCACCTTTCAGATGAGGTCTCTTCCAAGCCTCTCGGAGGTCGTGCGGCCGAAACACAAGCGTCGAAGCATTCCGTTTCGCTCCAGTCTTAGGCCTTTATTGACTAAATTGTAACATGACGACCGATATGATTTCGGCAGAGCTTTTGAACCCTTAAGTTTGAGCTAGTGGGCTGACGTTCGACACACTAGATCGTTGTGACTCCACCTTTCAGATGAGGTCTCTTCCAATTCTCTCGGAGTTCGTGCAGCCGAAACCGAGCTTCGAAGCATTCCGTTTCGCTCCAATGGTAGGCCTTTATTGACTAAATTGTAACATGTCGACCTATGTGATTTCGGCAGAACTTTAGAACCCTTAAGTTTGAGCTAGTAGGCTGACCTTCGAAACATTCGATCGTTTTGAATCCACCTTTCAGATGAGGTCTCTTCCAAGCTTCTCGGAGATCGTGCGGCCGAAACACGAGCGTCGAAGCTTTCCGTTTCGCTCCAGTAGGAGGCCTTTATTGACTAAATAGTAACATGACGACCTATGTGATTTAGGCAGAACTTTTGAACCTTTAAGTTTGAGCTAGTAGACTGACATTCGACACACTCGATCGGTTTGAATCTACCTTTCAGATGAGGTCTCTTCCAAGCCTCTCGGAGGTCGTGCGGCTGAAACACGAGCGTCGAAGCATTCCGTTTCGCTCCAGTAGTAGGCCTTTATTGACTAAATTGAAACATGACGACCTATGTGATTTCGGCAGAACTTTTGATCCCTTAAGTTTGAGCTAGTGGGCTGACCTTCGACACACTCGATCGTTGTGAATCCACCTTTCAGATGATGTCTCTTCCAATCCTCTCGGAGTTCGTGCAGCCGAAACACGAGCTTCGAAACATTCCGTTTCGCTCCAGTAGTTGGCCTTTATTGACTAAATTGTAACATGACGACCCATGTGATTTATGCAGAACATTTGAACCCTTAAGTTTGAACTAGTGGGCTGACGTTCGACACACTCGATCGTTGGGAATCCACCTTTCAGATGAGGTCTCTTCCAAACCTCTCGTAGGTCGTGGGGCCGAAACACGAGCGTCGAAGCATTCCGTTTCGCTCCAGGACTAGTCCTTTGACTAAATTGTAACATGACGACCTATGTGATTTCGGCAGAACTTTTGAACCCTTAAATTTGAGCTTGTGGGCTGACGTTCGACACACTCGATCGTTGTGAATCCACCTTTCAGATGAGGTCTCTTCCAAGCCTCTCGTAGGTCGTGCGACCGAAACACGAGCGTCGAAGCATTCCGTTTCGCTCCAGTACTAGTCCTTTATTGACTAAATTGTAACATGACGACCTATGTGATTTCGGCAGAACTTTTGAACCCTTAAGTTTGAGCTTGTGGGCTGACGTTCGACACACTCGATCGTTGTGAATCCACCTTTCATATGAGGTCTCTTCCAATCCTCTCTGAGTTCGTGCAGCCGAAACACGAGCTTCGAAGCATTCCGTTTCGCTCCAATAGTAGGCCTTTATTGACTAAATTGTAACATGACGACCTATGTGATTTCGGCAGAACCTTTGAACCCTTAAGTTTGAGATTGTGGGCTGACATTCGACACACTCGATCGTTATGAATCCACCTTTCAGATGAGGTCTCTTCCAAGCCTCTCTGAGGTCGTGCGGCCGAAACACAAGCATCGAAGCATTCCGTTTCGCTCCAGTCGTAGGCCTTTATTGACTAAATTGTAACATGACGACCGATATGATTTCGGCAGAACTTTTGAACCCTTAAGTTTGAGATTGTGGGCTGACGTTCGACACACTCGATCGTTGTGAATCCACCTTTCAGATGAGGTCTCTTCCAAGCCTCTCGTAGGTCGTGCGACCGAAACACGAGCGTCGAAGCATTCCGTTTCGCTCCAGTACTAGTCCTTTATTGACTAAATTGTAACATGACGACCTATGTGATTTCGGCAGAACTTTTGAACCCTTAAGTTTGAGCTTGTGGGCTGACGTTCGACACACTCGATCGTTGTGAATCCACCTTTCAGATGAGGTCTCTTCCAAGCCTCTCGGAGGTCGTGCGGATGAAACACGAGCGTCGAAGCATTCCGTTTCGCTCCAATAGTAGGCCTTTCTTGACTAAATTGTAACATGACGACCTATGTGATTTCGGCAGAACTTTTGAACCTTTAAGTTTGAGCTAATAGACTGACTTTCGACACACTCGATCGTTTTGAATCCACCTTTCAGATGAGGTCTCTTCCAAGCCTCTCGGAGGTCGTGCGGCCGAAAACACGAGCGTCGAAGCATTCCATTTCGCTCCAGTAGTAGGCCTACATTGACTAATTTGTAACATGACGACCTATGTGATTTCGGCAGAACTTTTGAACCCTTAAGTTTGAGCTCGTGGGCTGACTTCGACGCACTCGATCGTTTTGAATCCACCTTTCAAATGAGGTCTCTTCCAATCCTCTCGGAGGTCGTGCGGCTGAAACACGAGCGTCGAAGCATTCTGTTTCGCTCCAGGAGTAGGCCTTTATTGACTGAATTGTAACATGACGACCTATGTGATTTCGGCAGAACTTTTGAACCATTAAGTTTGAGCTAGTAGGCTGACCTTCGAGACAGTCGATCGTTTTGAATCCACCTCTAAGAAGACGTCTTTTCCAAGCTTCTCGGAGGTCGTGCGGCCGAAACACGAGCGTCGAAGCATTCCGTTTCGCTCCAGTAGTTGGCCTTTATTGACTAAATTGTAACATGACGACCTATGTGATTTATGCAGAACTTTTGAACCCTTAAGTTTGAACTAGTGGGCTGACGTTCGACACACTCGATCGTTGGGAATCCAACTTTCAGATGAGGTCTCTTCCAAACCTCTCGTAGGTCGTGCGGCCGAAACACGAGCGTCGAAGCATTCCGTTTCGCTCCAGGACTAGTCCTTTGACTAAATTGTAACATGACGACCTATGTGTTTTCGGCAGAACTTTGGAACCCTTAAGTTTGAGCTAGTGGGCTGACGTTCGACACACTCGATCGTTGTGAATCCACCTTTCAGATGATGTCTCTTCCAATCCTCTCGGAGTTCATGCAGCCGAAACACGAGCTTCGAAGCATTCCGTTTCGCTCCAGGACTAGTCCTTTGACTAAATTGTAACATGACGACCTATGTGATTTCGGCAGAACCTTTGAACCCTTAAGTTTGAGATTGTGGGCTGACATTCGACACACTCGATCGTTGTGAATCCACCTTTCAGATGAGGTCTCTTCCAAGCCTCTCGGAGGTCGTGCGGCCGAAACACAAGCGTCGAAGCATTCCGTTTCGCTCCAGTCGTAGGCCTTTATTGACTAAATTGTAACATGACGACCGATATGATTTCGGCAGAACTTTTGAACCCTTAAGTTTGAGATTGTGGGCTGACGTTCGACACACTCGATCGTTGTGAATCCACCTTTCATATGAGGTCTCTTCCAAGCCTCTCGGAGGTCGTGCGGCTGAAACACGAGCGTCGAAGCATTCCGTTTCGCTCCAGTAGTTGGCCTTTATTGACTAAATTGAAACATGACGACCTATGTGATTTCGGCAGAACTTTTGAACCCTTAAGTTTGAGCTAGTGGGGTGACGTTTGACACACTCGATCGTTGTGAATCCACCTTTCAGATGAGGTCTCTTCCAATCCTCTCGGAGTTCGTGCAGCCGGAACACGAGCTTCGAAGCATTCCGTTTCGCTCCAATAGTAGGCCTTTCTTGACTAAATTGTAACATGACGACCTATGTGATTTCGGCAGAACTTTTGAACCCTTATGTTTGAGATTGTGGGCTGACGTTCGACACACTCGATCGTTGTGAATCCACCTTTCAGATGAGGTCTCTTCCAAGCCTCTCGTTGGTCGTGCGACCGAAACACGAGCGTCGAAGCATTCCGTTTCGCTCCAGTACTAGTCCTTTATTGACTAAATTGTAACATGACGACCTATGTGATTTCGGCAGAACTTTTGAACCCTTAAGTTTGAGCTTGTGGGCTGACGTTCGACACACTCGATCGTTGTGAATCCACCTTTCAGATGAGGTCTCTTCCAAGCCTCTCGGAGGTCGTGCGGATGAAACACGAGCGTCGAAGCATTCCGTTTCGCTCCTATAGTAGGCCTTTCTTGACTAAATTGTAACATGACGACCTATGTGATTTCGGCAGAACTTTTGAACCCTTAAGTTTGAGCTCGTGGGCTGACTTCAACGCACTAGATCGTTTTGAATCCACCTTTCAAATGAGGTCTCTTCCAATCCTCTCGGAGGTCGTGCGGCTGAAACACGAGCGTCGAAGCATTCCGTTTCGCTCCAGGAGTAGGCCTTTATTGAATAAATTGTAACATGACGACCTATGTGATTTCGGCAGAACTTTTGAACCCTTAAGTTTGAGCTAGTAGGCTGACCTTAGAGACAGTCGATCGTTTTGAATCCACCTCTCAGAAGACGTCTTTTCCAAGCTTCTCGGAGGTCGTGCGGCCGAAACACGAGCGTCGAAGCATTCCGTTTCGCTCCAGTAGTTGGCCTTTATTGACTAAATTGTAACATGACGACCTATGTGATTTATGCAGAACTTTTGAACCCTTAAGTTTGAACTAGTGGGCTGACGTTCGACACACTCGATCGTTGGGAATCCAACTTTCAGATGAGGTCTCTTCCAAACCTCTCGTAGGTCGTGCGGCCGAAACACGAGCGTCGAAGCATTCCGTTTCGCTCCAGGACTAGTCCTTTGACTAAATTGTAACATGACGACCTATGTGATTTCGGCAGAACTTTTGAAACCTTAAGTTTGAGCTTGTGGGCTGACGTTCGAAACACTCGATTGTTGTGAATCCACCTTTCAGATGAGGTCTCTTCCAAGCCTCTCGGAGGTCGTGCGGCTGAAACACGAGCATCGAAGCATTCCGTTTCGCTCCAGTAGGAGGCCTTTATTGACTAAATTGAAACATGACGACCTTTGTGATTTCGGCAGAACTTTGGAACCCTTAAGTTTGAGCTAGTGGGCTGACGTTCGACACACTCGATCGTTGTGAATCCACCTTTCATATGAGGTCTCTTCCAATCCTCTCTGAGTTCGTACAGCCGAAACACTAGCTTCGAAGCATTCCGTTTCGCTCCAATAGTAGGCCTTTATTGACTAAATTGTAACATGACGACCTATGTGATTTCGGCAGAACCTTTGAACCCTTAAGTTTGAGATTGTGGGCTGACATTCGACACACTCAATCGTTGTGAATCCACCTTTCAGATGAGGTCTCTTCCAAGCCTCGCTGAGGTCGTGCGGCCGAAACACAAGCGTCGAAGCATTCCGTTTCGCTCCAGTCGTAGGCCTTTATTGACTAAATTGTAACATGACGACCGATATGATTTCGGCAGAACTTTTGAACCCTTAAGTTTGAGATTGTGGGCTGACGTTCGACACACTCGATCGTTGTGAATCCACCTTTCAGATGAGGTCTCTTCCAAGCCTCTCGTAGGTCGTGCGACCGAAACACGAGCGTCGAAGCATTCCGTTTCGCTCCAGTACTAGTCCTTTATTGACTAAATTGTAACATGACGACCTATGTGATTTCGGCAGAACTTTTGAACCCTTAAGTTTGAGCTTGTGGGCTGACGTTCGACACACTCGATCGTTGTGAATCCACCTTTCAGATGAGGTCTCTTCCAAGCCTCTCGGAGGTCGTGCGGCTGAAACACGAGCGTCGAAGCATTCCGTTTCGCTCCAATAGTAGGCCTTTCTTGACTAAATTGTAACATGACGACCTATGTGATTTCGGCAGAACTTTTGAACCTTTAAGTTTGAGCTAATAGACTGACTTTCGACACACTCGATCGTTTTGAATCCACCTTTCAGATGAGGTCTCTTCCAAGCCTCTCGGAGGTCGTGCGGCTGAAACACGAGCGTCGAAGCATTCCGTTTCGCTCCAGTAGTTGGCCTTTATTGACTAAATTGTAACATGTCGACCTATGTGATTTCGGCAGAACTTTAGAACCCTTAAGTTTGAGCTAGTAGGCTGACCTTCGAGACACTCGATCGTTTTGAATCCACCTTTCAGATGACGTCTCTTCCAAGCCTCTCGGAGGTCGTGCGGCTGAAACACGAGCGTCCTAGCATTCCGTTTCGCTCCAGTAGTAGGCCTTTATTGACTAAATTGAAAAATGATGACCTATGTGATTTCGGCAGAACTTTTGATCCCTTAAGTTTGAGCTAGTGGGCTGACCTTCGACACACTCGATCGTTGTGAATCCACCTTTCAGATGATGTCTTTTCCAATCCTCTCGGAGTTCATGCAGCCGAAACACGAGCTTCGAAGCATTCCGTTTCGCTCCAGGACTAGTTGGCCTTTATTGACTAAATTGTAACATGACGACCTATGTGATTTATGCAGAACTTTTGAACCCTTAAGTTTGAACTAGTGGGTTGACGTTCGACACACTCGATCGTTGGGAATCCACCTTTCAGATGACGTCTCTTCCAAGCCTCTCGTAGGTCGTGCGGCCTGAAACACGAGCGTCGAAGCATTCCGTTTCGCTCCAGGACTAGTCCTTATTGACTAAATTGTAACATGACGACCTATGTGATTTCGGTAGAACTTTTGAACCCTTAAGTTTGAGCTTAGTGGGCTGACGTTCGACACACTCGATCGTTGTGAATCCACCTTTCAGATGAGGTCTCTTCCAAGCCTCTCGGAGGTCGTGCAGGCCTGAAACACGAGCATCGAAGCATTCCGTTTCGCTCCAAGTAGTAGGCCTTTATTGACTAAATTGTAAACATGACGACCTATGTGATTTCGGCAGAACCTTTGAACCCTTAAGTTTGAGATTGTGGGCTAACATTCGAGACACTCGATCGTTGTGAATCCACCTTTCAGATGAAGTCTCTTCCAAGCCTCTCTGAGGTCGTGCGGCCGAAACACAAGCAGTCGAAGCATTCCGTTTCGCTCCAGTCGTAGGCCTTTATTGACTAAATTGTAACATGACGACCGATATGATTTCGGCAGAACTTTTGAACCCTTAAGTTTGAGATTGTGGGCTGACGTTCGACACACTCGATCGTTGTGAATCCACCTTTCATATGAGGTCTCTTCCAATCCTCTCTGAGGTCGTGCAGACCGAAACACGAGCTTCGAAGCATTCCGTTTCGCTCCAATAGTAGTCCTTTATTGACTAAATTGTAACATGACGACCTATGTGATTTCGGCAGAACCTTTGAACCCTTAAGTTTGAGATTGTGGGCTGACAGTTCGACACACTCGATCGTTGTGAATCCACCTTTCAGATGAGGTCTCTTCCAAGCCTCTCGTAGGTCGTGCGGACCTGAAACACGAGCGTCGAAGCATTCCGTTTCGCTCCAGTAGCTAGGCCTTTATTGACTAAATTGTAAACATGACGACCTATGTGATTTCGGCAGAACTTTTGAACCCTTAGGTTTGAGCTTGTGGGCTGACGTTCGACACACTCGATCGTTGTGAATCCACCTTTCAGATGAGGTCTCTTCCAATCCTCTCGGAGGTCGTGCAGCCGAAACACGAGCGTCGAAGCATTCCGTTTCGCTCCAGTAGGAGGTCCTTATATTGACTAAATTGTAACATGACGACCTATGTGATTGAGGCAGAACTTTTGAACCCTTAAGTTTGAGCTAGTAGGACTGACATTCGACACACTCGATCGTTTTGAATCCACCTCTCAGAATGAGGTCTCTTTCCAAGCCTTCTCGGAGGTCGTGCGGCCTGAAACACGAGCGTCGAAGCATTCCGTTTCGCTCCAGTAGTTAGGCCTTTATTGACTAAATTGTAAACATGACGACCTAGTGTGATTTATGCAGAACTTTTGAACCCTTAAGTTTGAGCTAGTGGGCTGACGTTCGACACACTCGATAGTTGTGAATCCACCTTTCAGATGAGGTCTCTTCCAATCCTCTCGTAGGTCGTGCAGGCCGAAACACGAGCGTCGAAGCATTCCGTTTCGCTCCAGTAGCTAGTCCTTTTTGACTAAATTGTAACATGACGACCTATGTGATTTCGGCAGAACTTTTGAAGCCTTAAGTTTGAGCTTGTAGGCTGACAGTTCGATCACACTCGATCGTTTTGAATCCACCTTTCAGATGAGGTCTCTTCCAAGCCTCTCGGAGGTCGTGCGGCCTGAAACACAAGCAGTCGAAGCATTCCGTTTCGCTCCAGTATTAGGCCTTTATTGACTAAATTGTAACATGACGACCGATATGATTTCGGCAGAAGCTTTTGAAGCCTTAAGTTTGAGCTAGTGGATCTGACGTTTCGACACACTAGATCGTTGCTGAATCCACCTTTCAGATGAGGTCTCTTCCAATTCCTCTCGGAGTTCGTGCGGCTGAAACACGAGCGTCGAAGCATTCCGTTTCGCTCCAGTAGTAGGCCTTTATTGACTAAATTGAAACATGACGACCTATGTGATTTCGGCAGAACTTTTGAACCCTTAGGTTTGAGCTTGTGGGCTGACGTTCGACACACTCGATCGTTGTAAATCCACCTTTCAGATGAGGTCTCTTCCAATCCTCTCGGAGTTCGTGCAGCCGAAACACGAGCTTCGAAGCATTCCGTTTCGCTCCAGTAGTTGGCCTTTATTGACTAAATTGTAACATGACGACCTATGTGATTTCGGCAGAACTTTTGATCCCTTAAGTTTGAGATTATGGGCTGACGTTCGACACACTCGATCGTTGTGAATCCACCTTTCAGATGAGGTCTCTTCCAAGCCTCTCGTAGGTCGTGCGACCGAAACACGAGCGTCGAAGCATTCCGTTTCGCTCCAGTACTAGTCCTTTATTGACTAAATTGTAACATGACGACCTATGTGATTTCGGCAGAACTTTTGAATCCCTTAAGTTTGAGCTTAGTGGGCTGACGTTCGACACACTTGATCGTTGTGAATCCACCTTTCAGATGATGTCTCTTCCAAGCCTCTCGGAGTTCGTGCAGGCTGAAACACGAGCGTCGAAGCATTCCGTTTCGCTCCAGTAGTTGGCCTTTATTGACTAAATTGTAACATGTACGACCTATGTGATTTCTGCAGAACATTTAGAACCCTTAAGTTTGAAGCTAGTAGGCTGACCGTTCGAGACACTCGATCGTTTGGAATCCACCTTTCAGATGACGTCTCTTCCAAGCCTCTCGGAGGTCGTGCGGCTGAAACACGAGCGTCGAAGCATTCCGTTTCGCTCCAGTAGTAGTCCTTATTGACTAAATTGTAAACATGATGACCTATGTGATTTCGGCAGAACTTTTGATCCCTTAAGTTTGAGCTAGTGGGCTGACCGTTCGACACACTCGATCGTTGTGAATCCACCTTTCAGATGAGGTCTTTCCAAGCCTCTCGGAGTTCATGCAGCCGAAACACGAGCTTCGAAGCATTCCGTTTCGCTCCAGTAGTTGGCCTTTATTGACTAAATTGTAACATGACGACCTATGTGATTTATGCAGAACTTTTGAACCCTTAAGTTTGAACTAGTGGGTTGACGTTCGACACACTCGATCGTTGGGAATCCACCTTTCAGATGAGGTCTCTTCCAAACCTCTCGTAGGTCGTGCGGCCGAAACACGAGCGTCGAAGCATTCCGTTTCGCTCCAGGACTAGTCCTTTGACTAAATTGTAACATGACGACCTATGTGATTTCGGTAGAACTTTTGAACCCTTAAGTTTGAGCTTGTGGGCTGACGTTCGACACACTCGATCGTTGTGAATCCACCTTTCAGATGAGGTCTCTTCCAAGCCTCTCGGAGGTCGTGCGGCTGAAACACGAGCATCGAAGCATTCCGTTTCGCTCCAGTAGTAGGCCTTTATTGACTAAATTGAAACATGACGACCTATGTGATTTCGGCAGAACCTTTGAACCCTTAAGTTTGAGATTGTGGGCTGACATTCGACACACTCGATCGTTGTGAATCCACCTTTCAGATGAAATCTCTTCCAAGCCCCTCTGAGGTCGTGCGGCCGAAACACAAGCGTCGAAGCATTCCGTTTCGCTCCAGTCGTAGGCCTTTATTGACTAAATTGTAACATGACGACCGATATGATTTCGGCAGAACTTTTGAACCCTTAAGTTTGAGATTGTGGGCTGACGTTCGACACACTCGATCGTTGTGAATCCACCTTTCAGATGAGGTCTCTTCCAATCCTCTCGGAGTTCGTGCAGCCGAAACACGAGCTTCGAAGCATTCCGTTTCGCTCCAGTAGGAGGTCTATATTGACTAAATTGTAACATGACGACTTATGTGATTGAGGCAGAACTTTTGAACCTTTAAGTTTGAGCTAGTAGACTGACATTCGACACACTCGATCGTTTTGAATCCACCTTTCAGATGAGGTCTCTTCCAAGCCTCTCGGAGGTCGTGCGGCTGAAACACGAGCGTCGAAGCATTCCGTTTCGCTCCAGTAGTAGGCCTTTATTGACTAAATTGAAACATGACGACCTGTGTGATTTCGGCAGAACTTTTGAACCCTTAAGTTTGAGCTCGTGGGCTGACGTTCGACACACTCGATAGTTGTGAATCCACCTTTCAGATGAGGTCTCTTCCAATCCTCTCGGAGTTCGTGCAGCCGAAACACGAGCTTCGAAGCATTCCGTTTCGCTCCAGTAGTAGGCCTTTTTTGACTAAATTGTAACATGACGACCTATGTGATTTCGGCAGAACTTTTGAACCCTTAAGTTTGAGCTTGTAGGCTTACATTCGATACACTCGATCGTTTTGAATCCACCTTTCAGATGAGGTCTCTTCCAAGCCTCTCGGAGGTCGTGCGGCCGAAACACAAGCGTCGAAGCATTCCGTTTCGCTCCAGTCTTAGGCCTTTATTGACTAAATTGTAACATGACGACCGATATGATTTCGGCAGAGCTTTTGAACCCTTAAGTTTGAGCTAGTGGGCTGACGTTCGACACACTAGATCGTTGTGACTCCACCTTTCAGATGAGGTCTCTTCCAATTCTCTCGGAGTTCGTGCAGCCGAAACCGAGCTTCGAAGCATTCCGTTTCGCTCCAATGGTAGGCCTTTATTGACTAAATTGTAACATGTCGACCTATGTGATTTCGGCAGAACTTTAGAACCCTTAAGTTTGAGCTAGTAGGCTGACCTTCGAAACATTCGATCGTTTTGAATCCACCTTTCAGATGAGGTCTCTTCCAAGCTTCTCGGAGATCGTGCGGCCGAAACACGAGCGTCGAAGCATTCCGTTTCGCTCCAGTAGGAGGCCTTTATTGACTAAATAGTAACATGACGACCTATGTGATTTAGGCAGAACTTTTGAACCTTTAAGTTTGAGCTAGTAGACTGACATTCGACACACTCGATCGGTTTGAATCTACCTTTCAGATGAGGTCTCTTCCAAGCCTCTCGGAGGTCGTGCGGCTGAAACACGAGCGTCGAAGCATTCCGTTTCGCTCCAGTAGTAGGCCTTTATTGACTAAATTGAAACATGACGACCTATGTGATTTCGGCAGAACTTTTGATCCCTTAAGTTTGAGCTAGTGGGCTGACCTTCGACACACTCGATCGTTGTGAATCCACCTTTCAGATGATGTCTCTTCCAATCCTCTCGGAGTTCGTGCAGCCGAAACACGAGCTTCGAAGCATTCCGTTTCGCTCCAGTAGTTGGCCTTTATTGACTAAATTGTAACATGACGACCCATGTGATTTATGCAGAACATTTGAACCCTTAAGTTTGAACTAGTGGGCTGACGTTCGACACACTCGATCGTTGGGAATCCACCTTTCAGATGAGGTCTCTTCCAAACCTCTCGTAGGTCGTGGGGCCGAAACACGAGCGTCGAAGCATTCCGTTTCGCTCCAGGACTAGTCCTTTGACTAAATTGTAACATGACGACCTATGTGATTTCGGCAGAACTTTGGAACCCTTAAGTTTGAGCTTGTGGGCTGACGTTCGACACACTCGATCGTTGTGAATCCACCTTTCAGATGAGGTCTCTTCCAAGCCTCTCGTAGGTCGTGCGACCGAAACACGAGCGTCGAAGCATTCCGTTTCGCTCCAGTACTAGTCCTTTATTGACTAAATTGTAACATGACGACCTATGTGATTTCGGCAGAACTTTTGAACCCTTAAGTTTGAGCTTGTGGGCTGACGTTCGACACACTCGATCGTTGTGAATCCACCTTTCATATGAGGTCTCTTCCAATCCTCTCTGAGTTCGTGCAGCCGAAACACGAGCTTCGAAGCATTCCGTTTCGCTCCAATAGTAGGCCTTTATTGACTAAATTGTAACATGACGACCTATGTGATTTCGGCAGAACCTTTGAACCCTTAAGTTTGAGATTGTGGGCTGACATTCGACACACTCGATCGTTATGAATCCACCTTTCAGATGAGGTCTCTTCCAAGCCTCTCGGAGTTCGTGCAGCCGAAACACGAGCTTCGAAGCATTCCGTTTCGCTCCAATAGTAGGCCTTTCTAGACTAAATTGTAACATGTCGACCTATGTGATTTCGGCACAACTTTAGAACGCTTAAGTTTGAACTAGTAGGCTGACATTCGACACACTCGATCGTTTTGAATCCACCTTTCAGATGAGGTCTCTTCCAAGCCTCTCGGAGGTCGTGCGGCTGAAACACGAGCGTCGAAGCATTCCGTTTCGCTCCAGTAGTAGGCCTTTATTGACTAAATTGAAACATGACGACCTATGTGATTTCGGCAGAACTTTTGAACCCTTAAGTTTTAACTAGTGGGCTGACGTTCGACACACTCGATCGTTGTGAATCCACCTTTCAGATGAGGTCTCTTCCAAGCCTCTCGGAGGTCGTGCGGCTGAAACACGAGCATCGAAGCATTCCGTTTCGCTCCAGGAGTAGGCCTTTATTAACTAAATTGAAACTTGACGACTTTTGTGATTTCGGCAGAACTTTAGAACGCTTAAGTTTGAGCTAGTGGGCTGACCTTCGACACACTCGATCGTTGTGAATCCACCTTTCAGATGATGTCTCTTCCAATCCTCTCGGAGTTCGTGCAGCCGAAACACGAGCTTCGAAGCATTCCGTTTCGCTCCAGGACTAGTCCTTTGACTAAATTGTAACATGACGACCTATGTGATTTCGGCAGAACCTTTGAACCCTTAAATTTGAGATTGTGGGCTGACATTCGACACACTCGATCGTTGTGAATCCACCTTTCAGATGAGGTCTCTTCCAAGCCTCTCGGAGGTCGTGCGGCCGAAACACAAGCGTCGAAGCATTCCGTTTCGCTCCAGTCGTAGGCCTTTATTGACTAAATTGTAACATGACGACCGATATGATTTCGGCAGAACTTTTGAACCCTTAAGTTTGAGATTGTGGGCTGACGTTCGACACACTCGATCGTTGTGAATCCACCTTTCATATGAGGTCTCTTCCAAGCCTCTCGTAAGTCGTGCGACCGAAACACGAGCGTCGAAGCATTCCGTTTCGCTCCATTACTAGTCCTTTATTGACTAAATTGTAACATGACGACCTATGTGATTTCGGCAGAACTTTTGAACCCTTAAGTTTGAGCTTGTGGGCTGACGTTCGACACACTCGATCGTTGTGAATCCACCTTTCAGATGAGGTCTCTTCCAAGCCTCTCGGAGGTCGTGCGGCTGAAACACGAGCGTCGAAGCATTCCGTTTCGCTCCAGTAGTTGGGCTTTATTGACTAAATTGAAACATGACGACCTATGTGATTTCGGCAGAACTTTTGAACCCTTAAGTTTGAGCTAGTGGGGTGACGTTTGACACACTCGATCGTTGTGAATCCACCTTTCAGATGAGGTCTCTTCCAATCCTCTCGGAGTTCGTGCAGCCGAAACACGAGCTTCGAAGCATTCCGTTTCGCTCCAATAGTAGGCCTTTCTAGACTAAATTGTAACATGTCGACCTATGTGATTTCGGCAGAACTTTAGAACCCTTAAGTTTGAACTAGTAGGCTGACATTCGACACACTCGATCGTTTTGAATCCACCTTTCAGATGAGGTCTCTTCCAAGCCTCTCGGAGGTCGTGCGGCTGAAACACGAGCGTCGAAGCATTCCGTTTCGCTCCAGTAGTAGGCCTTTATTGACTAAATTGAAATATGACGACCTATCTGATTTCGGCAGAACTTTTGAAGCCTTAAGTTTGAGCTAGTGGTCTGACGTTTGACACACTCGATCGTTGTGAATCCACCTTTCAGATGAGGTCTCTTCCAAGCCTCTCGGAGGTCGTGCGGCTGAAACACGAGCGTCGAAGCATTCCGTTTCGCTCCAGTAGTAGGCCTTTATTGACTAAATTGAAACATGACGACCTATGTGATTTCGGCAGAACTTTTGAACCCTTAGGTTTGAGCTTGTGGGCTGACGTTCGACACACTCGATCGTTGTGAATCCACCTTTCAGATGAGGTCTCTTCCAATCCTCTCGGAGTTCGTGCAGCCGAAACACGAGCTTCGAAGCATTCCGTTTCGCTCCAGTAGTTGGCCTTTATTGACTAAATTGTAACATGACGACCCATGTGATTTATGCAGAACATTTGAACCCTTAAGTTTGAACTAGTGGGCTGACGTTCGACACACTCGATCGTTGGGAATCCACCTTTCAGATGAGGTCTCTTCCAAACCTCTCGGAGGTCGTGCGGCCAAAAACACGAGCGTCGAAGCATTCGGTTTCGCTCCAGTAGTAGGCCTACATTGACTAATTTGTAACATGACGACCTATGTGATTTCGGCAGAACTTTTGAACCCTTAAGTTTGAGCTCGTGGCCTGACTTCGACGCACTCGATCGTTTTGAATCCACCTTTCAAATGAGGTCTCTTCCAATCCTCTCGGAGGTCGTGCGGCTGAAACACGAGCGTCGAAGCATTCCGTTTCGCTCCAGGAGTAGGCCTTTATTGACTAAATTGTCACATGATGACATTTGTGATTTCGGCAGAACTTTTGAACCTTTAAGTTTGAGCTAGGAGACTGACATTCGACACACTCGATCGTTTTGAATCCACCTTTCAGATGACGTCTTTTCCAAGCTTCTCGGAGGTCGTGCGGCCGAAACACGAGCGTCGAAGCATTCCGTTTCGCTCCAGTAGTTGGCCTTTATTGACTAAATTGTAACATGACGACCTATGTGATTTCGGCAGAACTTTTGAACCCTTAAGTTTGAACTAGTGGGCTGACGTTTGACACACTCGATCGTTGTGAATCCACCTTTCAGATGAGGTCTCTTCCAAGCCTCTCGGAGGTCGTGCGGCCGAAACACGAGCGTCGAAGCATTCCGTTTCGCTCCAGTAGTAGGCCTATATTGACTAAATTGTAACATGACGACCTATGTGATTTCGGCAGAACCTTTGAACCCTTAAGTTTGAGCTTGAAGGCTGACATTCGACACACTCGATCGTTTTGAATCCACCTTTCAGATGAGGTCTCTTGCAATCCTCTCGGAGTTCGTGCGGCCGAGCGGCGACTGTCAAAGCATTCAGTTTCGCTCCAGTAGTAGGCCTTTATTGACTAAATTGTCACATGATGACCTATGTGATTTCGGCAGAACTTTAGAACCCTTAAGTTTGAGCTAGTAGGCTGACCTTCGAGACACTCGATCGTTTTGAATCCACCTTTCACATGACGTCTTTTCCAAGCTTCTCGGAGGTCGTGTGGCCGAAACACGAGCGTCGAATCATTCCGTTTCGCTCCAGTAGTAGGCCTTTATTGACGAAATTGAAACATGACGACCTATGTGATTTCGGCAGAACTTTTGATCCCTTAAGTTTGAGCTTGTGGGCTGATGTTCGACACACTCGATCGTTTTGAATCCACCTTTCAAATGAGGTCTCTTCCAATCCTCTCGGAGGTCGTGCGGCTGAAACACGAGCGTCGAAGCATTCCGTTTCGCTCCAGGAGTAGGCCTTTATTGACTAAATTGTAACATGACGACCTATGTGATTTCGGCAGAACTTTTGAACCCTTAAGTTTGAGCTAGTGGGCTGACGTTTGACACACTCGATCGTTGTGAATCCACCTTTCAGATGAGGTCTCTTCCAATCCTCTCGGAGTTCGTGCAGCCGAAACACGAGCTTCGAAGCATTCCGTTTCGCTCCAGTAGTTGGCCTTTCTTGACTAAATTGTAACATGACGACCTATGTGATTTCGGCAGAACTTTTGATCCCTTAAGTTTGAGATTATGGGCTGACGTTCGACACACTCGATCGTTGTGAATCCACCTTTCAGATGAGGTCTCTTCCAAGCCTCTCGGAGGTCGTGCGGCCGAAACACAAGCGTCGAAGCATTCCGTTTCGCTCCAGTCGTAGGCCTTTATTGACTAAATTGTAACATGACGACCGATATGATTTCGGCAGAACTTTTGAACCCTTAAGTTTGAGATTGTGGGCTGACGTTCGACACACTCGATCGCTGTGAATCCACCTTTCAGATGAGGTCTCTTCCAAGCCTCTCGTAAGTCGTGCGACCGAAACACGAGCGTCGAAGCATTCCGTTTCGCTCCATTACTAGTCCTTTATTGACTAAATTGTAACATGACGACCTATGTGATTTCGGCAGAACTTTTGAACCCTTAAGTTTGAGCTTGTGGGCTGACGTTCGACACACTCGATCGTTGTGAATCCACCTTTCAGATGAGGTCTCTTCCAAGCCTCTCGGAGGTCGTGCGGCTGAAACACGAGCGTCGTAGCATTCCGTTTCGCTCCAGTAGTTGGCCTTTATTGACTAAATTGAAACATGATGACCTATGTGATTTCGGCAGAACTTTTGAACCCTTAAGTTTGAGCTAGTGGGCTGACGTTTGAAACACTCGATCGTTGTGAATCCACCTTCCAGATGAGGTCTCTTCCAATCCTCTCGGAGTTCGTGCAGCCGAAACACGAGCTTCGAAGCATTCGGTTTCGCTCCAATAGTAGGCCTTTCTTGACTAAATTGTAACATGACGACCTATGTGATTTCGGCAGAACCTTTGAACCCTTAAGTTTGAGATTGTGGGCTGACATTCGACACACTCGATCGTTGTGAATCCACCTTTCAGATGAGGTCTCTTCCAAGCCTCTCTGAGGTCGTGCGGCCGAAACACAAGCGTCAAAGCATTCCGTTTCGCTCCAGTCGTAGGCCTTTATTGACTAAATTGTAACATGACGACCTATGTGATTTCGGCAGAACTTTTGAACCTTTAAGTTTGAGCTAATAGACTGACTTTCGACACACTCGATCGTTTTGAATCCACCTTTCAGATGAGGTCTCTTCCAAGCCTCTCGGAGGTCGTGCGGCCAAAAACACGAGCGTCGAAGCATTCGGTTTCGCTCCAGTAGTAGGCCTACATTGACTAATTTGTAACATGACGACCTATGTGATTTCGGCAGAACTTTTGAACCCTTAAGTTTGAGCTCGTGGCCTGACTTCGACGCACTCGATCGTTTTGAATCCACCTTTCAAATGAGGTCTCTTCCAATCCTCTCGGAGGTCGTGCGGCTGAAACACGAGCGTCGAAGCATTCCGTTTCGCTCCAGGAGTAGGCCTTTATTGACTAAATTGTCACATGATGACCTTTGTGATTTCGGCAGAACTTTTGAACCTTTAAGTTTGAGCTAGGAGACTGACATTCGACACACTCGATCGTTTTGAATCCACCTTTCAGATGACGTCTTTTCCAAGCTTCTCGGAGGTCGTGCGGCCGAAACACGAGCGTCGAAGCATTCCGTTTCGCTCCAGTAGTTGGCCTTTATTGACTAAATTGTAACATGACGACCTATGTGATTTCGGCAGAACTTTTGAACCCTTAAGTTTGAACTAGTGGGCTGACGTTTGACACACTCGATCGTTGTGAATCCACCTTTCAGATGAGGTCTCTTCCAAGCCTCTCGGAGGTCGTGCGGCCGAAACACGAGCGTCGAAGCATTCCGTTTCGCTCCAGTAGTAGGCCTATATTGACTAAATTGTAACATGACGACCTATGTGATTTCGGCAGAACCTTTGAACCCTTAAGTTTGAGCTTGAAGGCTGACATTCGACACACTCGATCGTTTTGAATCCACCTTTCAGATGACGTCTTTTCCAAGCCTCTCGGAGGTCCTGCGGCCGAAACACGAGCGTCGAAGCATTCCGTTTCCCTCCAGTAGGAGGCCTTTATTGACTAAATTGTAACATGACGACCTATGTGATTTCGGCAGAACTTTTGAACCTTTAAGTTTGAGCTAATAGACTGACTTTCGACACACTCGATCGTTTTGAATCCACCTTTCAGATGAGGTCTCTTCCAAGCCTCTCGGAGGTCGTGCGGCTGAAACACGAGCGTCGAAGCATTCCGTTTCGCTCCAGGAGTAGGCCTTTATTGACTAAATTGTAACATGACGACCTATGTGATTTCGGCAGAACTTTTGAACCCTTAAGTTTGAGCTCGTGGGCTGACTTCGACGCACTCGATCGTTTTGAATCCACCTTTCAAATGAGGTCTCTTCCAATCCTCTCGGAGGTCGTGCGGCTGAAACACGAGCGTCGAAGCATTCCGTTTCGCTCCAGGAGTAGGCCTTTATTGACTAAATTGTAACATGACGACCTATGTGATTTCGGCAGAACTTTTGATCCCTTAAGTTTGAGATTATGGGCTGACGTTCGACACACTCGATCGTTGTGAATCCACCTTTCAGATGAGGTCTCTTCCAAGCCTCTCGTAAATCGTGCGACCGAAACACGAGCGTCGAAGCATTCCGTTTCGCTCCATTACTAGTCCTTTATTGACTAAATTGTAACATGACGACCTATGTGATTTCGGCAGAACTTTTTGAACCCTTAAGTTTGAGCTTGTGGGCTGACGTTAGACACACTCGATCGTTGTGAATCCACCTTTCAGATGAGGTCTCTTCCAATTCTCTCGGAGGTCGTGCGGCTGAAACACGAGCGTCGTAGCATTCCGTTTCGCTCCAGTAGTTGGCCTTTATTGACTAAATTGAAACATGACGACCTATGTGATTTCGGCAGAACTTTTGAACCCTTACGTTTGAGCTAGTCGGCTGACGTTTGACACACTCGATCGTTGTGAATCCACCTTTCAGATGAGGTCTCTTCCAATCCTCTCGGAGTTCGTGCAGCCGAAACACGAGCTTCGAAGCATTCCGTTTCGCTCCAATAGTAGGCCTTTCTTGACTAAATTGTAACATGACGACCTATGTGATTTCGGCAGAACTTTTGAACCCTTAAGTTTGACATTGTGGGCTGACGTTCGACACACTCGATCGTTGTGAATCCACCTTTCAGATGAGGTCTCTTCCAAGCCTCTCGGAGGTCGTGCAGCCGAAACACGAGCTTCGAAGCATTCCGTTTCGCTCCAGGAGTAGGCCTTTATTGACTAAATTGTCACATGATGACCTTTGTGATTTCGGCAGAACCTTTGAACCCTTAAGTTTGAGCTTGTGGGCTGACGTTCGACACACTCGATCGTTGTGAAACCACCTTTCAGATGAGGTCTCTTCCAAGCCTCTCAGAGGTCGTGCAGCCGAAACACGAGCTTCGAAGCATTCCGTTTCGCTCCAGGAGTAGGCCTTTATTGACTAAATTGTAACATGTCGACCTATGTGATTTCAGCAGAACTTTAGAACCCTTAAGTTTTAGCTAGTAGGCTGACATTCGACACACACGATCGTTTTGAATCCACCTTTCAGATGAGGTCTCTTCCAATCCTCTCGGAGTTCGTGCAGCCAAAACACGAGCTTCGAACCATTCCGTTTCGCTCCAGTAGTTGGCCTTTATTGACTAAATTGTAACATGACGACCTATGTGATTTCGGCAGAACTTTTGAACCCTTAAGTTTGAGCTTGTGGGCTGACGTTCGACACACTCGATCGTTGTGAATCCACCTTTCAGATGAGGTCTCTTCCAAGCCTCTCGGAGGTCGTGCGGCTCAAACACGAGCGTCGCAGCCTTCCGTTTCGCTCCAGTAGTTGGCCTTTATTGACTAAATTGAAACATGACGACCTATGTGATTTCGGCAGAACTTTTGAACCCTTAAGTTTGAGATTGTGGGCTGACGTTCGACACACTCGATCGTTGTGAATCCACCTTTCAGATGAGGTCTCTTCCAAGCCTCTCGGAGGTCGTGCAGCCGGAACACGAGCTTCGAAGCATTCCGTTTCGCTCCAGGAGTAGGCCTTTATTGACTAAATTGTCACATGATGACCTTTATGATTTCGGCAGAACTTTTGAACCTTTAAGTTTGAGCTTGTAGACTGACATTCGACACACTCGATCGTTTTGAATCCACCTTTCAGATGAGGTCTCTTGCAATCCTCTCGGAGTTCGTGCGGCCGAGCGGCGACTGTCAAAGCATTCAGTTTCGCTCCAGTAGTAGGCCTTTATTGACTAAATTGTAACATGACGACCTATGTGATTTCGGCAGAACCTTTGAACCCTTAAGTTTGAGCTTGAAGGCTGACATTCGACACACTCGATCGTTTTGAATCCACCTTTCAGATGACGTCTTTTCCAAGCCTCTCGGAGGTCCTGCGGCCGAAACACGAGCGTCGAAGCATTCCGTTTCCCTCCAGTAGGAGGCCTTTATTGACTAAATTGTAACATGACGACCTATGTGATTTCGGCAGAACTTTTGAACCTTTAAGTTTGAGCTAATAGACTGACTTTCGACACACTCGATCGTTTTGAATCCACCTTTCAGATGAGGTCTCTTCCAAGCCTCTCGGAGGTCGTGCGGCTGAAACACGAGCGTCGAAGCATTCCGTTTCGCTCCAGGAGTAGGCCTTTATTGACTAAATTGTAACATGACGACCTATGTGATTTCGGCAGAACTTTTGAACCCTTAAGTTTGAGCTCGTGGGCTGACTTCGACGCACTCGATCGTTTTGAATCCACCTTTCAAATGAGGTCTCTTCCAATCCTCTCGGAGGTCGTGCGGCTGAAACACGAGCGTCGAAGCATTCCGTTTCGCTCCAGGAGTAGGCCTTTATTGACTAAATTGTAACATGACGACCTATGTGATTTCGGCAGAACTTTTGATCCCTTAAGTTTGAGATTATGGGCTGACGTTCGACACACTCGATCGTTGTGAATCCACCTTTCAGATGAGGTCTCTTCCAAGCCTCTCGTAAATCGTGCGACCGAAACACGAGCGTCGAAGCATTCCGTTTCGCTCCATTACTAGTCCTTTATTGACTAAATTGTAACATGACGACCTATGTGATTTCGGCAGAACTTTTTGAACCCTTAAGTTTGAGCTTGTGGGCTGACGTTAGACACACTCGATCGTTGTGAATCCACCTTTCAGATGAGGTCTCTTCCAATTCTCTCGGAGGTCGTGCGGCTGAAACACGAGCGTCGTAGCATTCCGTTTCGCTCCAGTAGTTGGCCTTTATTGACTAAATTGAAACATGACGACCTATGTGATTTCGGCAGAACTTTTGAACCCTTACGTTTGAGCTAGTCGGCTGACGTTTGACACACTTGATCGTTGTGAATCCACCTTTCAGATGAGGTCTCTTCCAATCCTCTCGGAGTTCGTGCAGCCGAAACACGAGCTTCGAAGCATTCCGTTTCGCTCCAATAGTAGGCCTTTCTTGACTAAATTGTAACATGACGACCTATGTGATTTCGGCAGAACTTTTGAACCCTTAAGTTTGACATTGTGGGCTGACGTTCGACACACTCGATCGTTGTGAATCCACCTTTCAGATGAGGTCTCTTCCAAGCCTCTCGGAGGTCGTGCAGCCGAAACACGAGCTTCGAAGCATTCCGTTTCGCTCCAGGAGTAGGCCTTTATTGACTAAATTGTCACATGATGACCTTTGTGATTTCGGCAGAACCTTTGAACCCTTAAGTTTGAGCTTGTGGGCTGACGTTCGACACACTCGATCGTTGTGAAACCACCTTTCAGATGAGGTCTCTTCCAAGCCTCTCAGAGGTCGTGCAGCCGAAACACGAGCTTCGAAGCATTCCGTTTCGCTCCAGGAGTAGGCCTTTATTGACTAAATTGTAACATGTCGACCTATGTGATTTCAGCAGAACTTTAGAACCCTTAAGTTTTAGCTAGTAGGCTGACATTCGACACACACGATCGTTTTGAATCCACCTTTCAGATGAGGTCTCTTCCAATCCTCTCGGAGTTCGTGCAGCCAAAACACGAGCTTCGAACCATTCCGTTTCGCTCCAGTAGTTGGCCTTTATTGACTAAATTGTAACATGACGACCTATGTGATTTCGGCAGAACTTTTGAACCCTTAAGTTTGAGCTTGTGGGCTGACGTTCGACACACTCGATCGTTGTGAATCCACCTTTCAGATGAGGTCTCTTCCAAGCCTCTCGGAGGTCGTGCGGCTCAAACACGAGCGTCGCAGCCTTCCGTTTCGCTCCAGTAGTTGGCCTTTATTGACTAAATTGAAACATGACGACCTATGTGATTTCGGCAGAACTTTTGAACCCTTAAGTTTGAGATTGTGGACTGACGTTCGACACACTCGATCGTTGTGAATCCACCTTTCAGATGAGGTCTCTTCCAAGCCTCTCGGAGGTCGTGCAGCCGGAACACGAGCTTCGAAGCATTCCGTTTCGCTCCAGGAGTAGGCCTTTATTGACTAAATTGTCACATGATGACCTTTATGATTTCGGCAGAACTTTTGAACCTTTAAGTTTGAGCTTGTAGACTGACATTCGACACACTCGATCGTTTTGAATCCACCTTTCAGATGAGGTCTCTTGCAATCCTCTCGGAGTTCGTGCGGCCGAGCGGCGACTGTCAAAGCATTCAGTTTCGCTCCAGTAGTAGGCCTTTATTGACTAAATTGTAACATGTCGACCTATGTGATTTCGGCAGAACTTTTGAACCCTTAAGTTTGAACTAGTGGGCTGACGTTTGACACACTCGATCGTTGTGAATCCACCTTTCAGATGAGGTCTCTTCCCAGCCTCTCGGAGGTCGTGCGGCCGAAACACGAGCGTCGAAGCATTCCGTTTCGCTCCAGTACTAGGCCTATATTGACTAAATTGTAACATGACGACCTATGTGATTTCGGCAGAACTTTTGAACCCTTAAGTTTGAGCTTGTAGATTGACATTCGACACACTCGATCGTTTTGAATCCACCTTTCAGTTGAGGTCTCTTGCAATCCTCTCGGAGTTCGTGCGGCCGAGTGGCGACTGTCAAAGCATTCCGTTTCGCTCCAGTAGTAGGCCTTTATTGACTAAATTGTAACATGTCGACCTATGTGATTTCGGCAGAACTTTAGAACCCTTAAGTTTGAGCTAGTAGGCTGACCTTCGAGACACTCGATCGTTTTGAATCCACCTTTCAGATGACGTCTTTTCCAAGCTTCTCGGAGGTCATGCGGCCGAAACACGAGCGTCGAAGCATTCCGTTTCGCTCCAGGAGGAGGCCTTTATTGACGAAATTGTAACATGACGACTTATGTGATTTAGGCAGAACTTTTGAACCTTTAAGTTTGAGCTAGTAGACTGACATTCGACACACTCGATCGTTTTGAATCCACCTTTCAGATGAGGTCTCTTCCAAGCCTCTCGGAGGTCGTGCGGCCGAAACACGACCGTCGAAGCATTCCGTTTCGCTCCAGTAGTAGGCCTATATTGACTAAATTGTAACATGACGACCTATGTGATTTCGGCAGAACTTTTGAACCCTTAAGTTTGAACTAGTGGGCTGACGTTTGACACACTCGATCGTTGTGAATCCATCTTTCAGATGACGTCTTTTCGAAGCCTCTCGGAGGTCCTGCGGCCGAAACACGAGCGTCGAAGCATTCCGTTTCGCTCCAGGAGTAGGCCTTTATTGACTAAATTGTCACATGATGACCTTTGTGATTTCGGCAGAACTTTTGAACCCTTAAGTTTGAGCTTGTGGGCTGACGTTCGACACACTCGATCGTTTTGAATCCACCTTTCAAATGAGGTCTCTTCCAATCCTCTCGGAGGTCGTGCGGCTGAAACACGAGCGTCGAAGCATTCCGTTTCGCTCCAGGAGTAGGCCTTTATTGACTAAATTGTAACATGACGACCTATGTGATTTCGGCAGAACTTTTGAACCCTTAAGTTTGAGCTAGTGGTCTGACGTTCGACACACTCGATCGTTGTGAATCCACCTTTCAGATGAGGTCTCTTCCAATCCTCTCGGAGTTCGTGCAGCCGAAACACGAGCTTCGAAGCATTCCATTTCGCTCCAGTAGTTGGCCTTTATTGACTAAATTGTAACATGACGACCTATGTGATTTCGGCAGAACTTTTGATCCCTTAAGTTTGAGATTATGGGCTGACGTTCGACACACTCGATCGTTGTGAATCCACCTTTCAGATGAGGTCTCTTCCAAGCCTCTCGTAAATCGTGCGACCGAAACACGAGCGTCGAAGCATTCCGTTTCGCTCCATTACTAGTCCTTTATTGACTAAATTGTAACATGACGACCTATGTGATTTCGGCAGAACTTTTTGAACCCTTAAGTTTGAGCTTGTGGGCTGACGTTCGACACACTCGATCGTTGTGAATCCACCTTTCAGATGAGGTCTCTTCGAAGCCTCTCGGAGGTCGTGCAGCCGAAACACGAGCTTCGAAGCATTCCGTTTCGCTCCAGGAGTAGGCCTTTATTGACTAAATTGTAACATGTCGACCTATGTGATTTCAGCAGAACTTTAGAACCCTTAAGTATGAGCTAGTAGGCTGACATTCGACACACTCGATCGTTTTGAATCCACCTTTCAGATGAGGTCTCTTCCAATCCTCTCGGAGTTCGTGCAGCCAAAACACGAGCTTCGAACCATTCCGTTTCGCTCCAGTAGTTGGCATTTATTGACTAAATTGTAACATGACGACCTATGTGATTTCGGCAGAACTTTTGAACCCTTAAGTTTGAGCTTGTGGGCTGACGTTCGACACACTCGATCGTTGTGAATCCACCTTTCAGATGAGGTCTCTTCCAAGCCTCTCGGAGGTCGTGCGGCTCAAACACGAGCGTCGAAGCCTTCCGTTTCGCTCCAGTAGTTGGCCTTTATTGACTAAATTGAAACATGACGACCTATGTGATTTCGGCAGAACTTTTGAACCCTTAAGTTTGAGATTGTGGGCTGACGTTCGACACACTCGATCGTTGTGAATCCACCTTTCAGATGAGGTCTCTTCCAAGCCTCTCGGAGGTCGTGCAGCCGAAACACGAGCTTCGAAGCATTCCGTTTCGCTCCAGGAGTAGGCCTTTATTGACTAAATTGTCACATGATGACCTTTATGATTTCGGCAGAACTTTTGAACCTTTAAGTTTGAGCTTGTAGACTGACATTCGACACACTCGATCGTTTTGAATCCACCTTTCAGATGAGGTCTCTTGCAATCCTCTCGGAGTTCGTGCGGCCGAGCGGCGACTGTCAAAGCATTCAGTTTCGCTCCAGTAGTAGGCCTTTATTGACTAAATTGTAACATGTCGACCTATGTGATTTCGGCAGAACTTTTGAACCCTTAAGTTTGAACTAGTGGGCTGACGTTTGACACACTCGATCGTTGTGAATCCACCTTTCAGATGAGGTCTCTTCCAAGCCTCTCGGAGGTCGTGCGGCCGAAACACGAGCGTCGAAGCATTCCGTTTCGCTCCAGTAGTAGGCCTATATTGACTAAATTGTAACATGTCGACCTATGTGATTTCGGCAGAACTTTTGAACCCTTAAGTTTGAGCTTGTAGATTGACATTCGACACACTCGATCGTTTTGAATCCACCTTTCAGTTGAGGTCTCTTGCAATCCTCTCGGAGTTCGTGCGGCCGAGTGGCGACTGTCAAAGCATTCCGTTTCGCTCCAGTAGTAGGCCTTTATTGACTAAATTGTAACATGTCGACCTATGTGATTTCGGCAGAACTTTAGAACCCTTAAGTTTGAGCTAGTAGGCTGACCTTCGAGACACTCGATCGTTTTGAATCCACCTTTCAGATGACGTCTTTTCCAAGCTTCTCGGAGGTCATGCGGCCGAAACACGAGCGTCGAAGCATTCCGTTTCGCTCCAGTAGGAGGCCTTTATTGACGAAATTGTAACATGACGACTTATGTGATTTAGGCAGAACTTTTGAACCTTTAAGTTTGAGCCAGTAGACTGACATTCGACACACTCGATCGTTTTGAATCCACCTTTCAGATGAGGTCTCTTCCAAGCCTCTCGGAGGTCGTGCGGCCGAAACACGACCGTCGAAGCATTCCGTTTCGCTCCAGTAGTAGGCCTATATTGACTAAATTGTAACATGACTACCTATGTGATTTCGGCAGAACTTTTGAACCCTTAAGTTTGAGCTTGAAGGCTGACATTCGACACACTCGATCGTTGTGAATTCACCTTTCAGATGACGTCTTTTCCAAGCCTCTCGGAGGTCCTGCGGCCGAAACACGAGCGTCGAAGCATTCCGTTTCGCTCCAGTAGGAGGCCTTTATTGACTAAATTGTAACATGACGACCTATGTGATTTCGGCAGAACTTTTGAACCTTTAAGTTTGAGCTAATAGACTGACTTTCGACACACTCGATCGTTTTGAATCCACCTTTCAAATGAGGTCTCTTCCAAGCCTCTCGGAGGTCGTGCGGCTGAAACACGAGCGTCGAAGCATTCCGTTTCGCTCCAGTAGTAGGCCTTTATTGACTAAATTAAAACATGACGACCTATGTGATTTCGGCAGAACTTTTGAACCCTTAAGTTTGAGATTATGGGCTGACTTTCGACACACTCAAACGTTGTGAATCCACCTTTCAGATGAGGTCTCTTCCAAGCCGCTCGGAGGTCGTCCGGCCGGAACACGAGCGTCGAAGCATTCCGTTTCGCTCCAGTAGTAGTCCTTTATTGACTAAATTGTAACATGACGACCTATGTGATTTCGGCAGAACTTTTGAACCCTTAAGTTTGAGCTAGTAGGCTGACCTTCGAAACACTCGATCGTTTTGAATCCACCTTTCAGATGACGTCTTATCCAAGCTTCTCGGCGATCGTGCGGCCGAAACACGAGCGTCGAATCATTCCGTTTAGCTCCAGTAGGAAGCCTTTATTGACTAAATTGTAACATGACGACCTATGTGATTTAGGCAGAACTTTTGAACCTTTAAGTTTGAGCTAGTAGACTGACATTCAACACACTCGATCGTTTTGAATCCACCTTTCAGATGACGTCTCTTCCAAGCCTCTCTGAGGTCGTGCGGCCGAAACACAAGCGTCGAAGCATTCCGTTTCGCTCCATTCGTAGGCCTTTATTGACTAAATTGTAACATGACGACCGATATGATTTCGGCAGAACTTTTGAACCCTTAAGTTTGAGATTATGGGCTGACGTTCGACACACTCGATCGTTGGGAATCCACCTTTCAGATGAGGTCTCTTCCAAGCCTCTCGGAGGTCGTGCGGCCGAAACACGAGCATCGAAGCATTCCGTTTCGCTCCAGTAGTAGGCCTTTATTCAGTAATTTGGAACATGACGACCTATGTGATTTCGGCAGAACTTTTGAACCCTTAAGTTTGAGCTAGTAGGCTGACATTCGACACACTCGATCGTTTTGAAGCCACCTTTCAGATGACGTCTTTTCCAAGCCTCTCGGAGGTCGTGCAGCCGAAACACGAGCTTCGAAGCATTCCGTTTCGCTCCAGGAGTAGGCCTTTATTGACTAAATTGTAACATGTCGACCTATGTGATTTCAGCAGAACTTTAGAACCCTTAAGTATGAGCTAGTAGGCTGAAATTCGACACACTCGATCGTTTTGAATCCACCTTTCAGATGAGGTCTCTTCCAATCCTCTCGGAGTTCGTGCAGCCAAAACACGAGCTTCGAACCATTCCGTTTCGCTCCAGTAGTTGGCCTTTATTGACAGAATTGTAACATGACGACCTATGTGATTTCGGCAGAACTTTTGAACCCTTAAGTTTGAGCTTGTGGGCTGACGTTCGACACACTCGATCGTTGTGAATCCACCTTTCAGATGAGGTCTCTTCCAAGCCTCTCGGAGGTCGTGCGGCTCAAACACGAGCGTCGAAGCCTTCCGTTTCGCTCCAGTAGTTGGCCTTTATTGACTAAATTGAAACATGACGACCTATGTGATTTCGGCAGAACTTTTGAACCCTTAAGTTTGAGATTGTGGGCTGACGTTCGACACACTCGATCGTTGTGAATCCACCTTTCAGATGAGGTCTCTTCCAAGCCTCTCGGAGGTCGTGCAGCCGAAACACGAGCTTCGAAGCATTCCGTTTCGCTCCAGGAGTAGGCCTTTATTGACTAAATTGTCACATGATGACCTTTATGATTTCGGCAGAACTTTTGAACCTTTAAGTTTGAGCTTGTAGACTGACATTCGACACACTCGATCGTTTTGAATCCACCTTTCAGATGAGGTCTCTTGCAATCCTCTCGGAGTTCGTGCGGCCGAGCGGCGACTGTCAAAGCATTCAGTTTCGCTCCAGTAGTAGGCCTTTATTGACTAAATTGTAACATATCGACCTATGTGATTTCGGCAGAACGTTTGAACCCTTAAGTTTGAACTAGTGGGCTGACGTTTGACACACTCGATCGTTGTGAATCCACCTTTCAGATGAGGTCTCTTCCAAGCCTCTCGGAGGTCCTGCGGCCGAAACACGAGCGTCGAAGCATTCCGTTTCGCTCCAGTAGTAGGCCTATATTGACTAAATTGTAACATGACGACCTATGTGATTTCGGCAGAACTTTTGAACCCTTAAGTTTGAGCTTGTAGATTGACATTCGACACACTCGATCGTTTTGAATCCACCTTTCAGTTGAGGTCTCTTGCAATCCTCTCGGAGTTCGTGCGGCCGAGTGGCGACTGTCAAAGCATTCCGTTTCGCTCCAGTAGTAGGCCTTTATTGACTAAATTGTAACATGTCGACCTATGTGATTTCGGCAGAACTTTAGAACCCTTAAGTTTGAGCTAGTAGGCTGACCTTCGAGACACTCGATCGTTTTGAATCCACCTTTCAGATGACGTCTTTTCCAAGCTTCTCGGAGGTCATGCGGCCGAAACACGAGCGTCGAAGCATTCCGTTTCGCTCCAGTAGGAGGCCTTTATTGACGAAATTGTAACATGACGACTTATGTGATTTAGGCAGAACTTTTGAACCTTTAAGTTTGAGCCAGTAGACTGACATTCGACACACTCGATCGTTTTGAATCCACCTTTCAGATGAGGTCTCTTCCAAGCCTCTCGGAGGTCGTGCGGCCGAAACACGACCGTCGAAGCATTCCGTTTCGCTCCAGTAGTAGGCCTATATTGACTAAATTGTAACATGACTACCTATGTGATTTCGGCAGAACTTTTGAACCCTTAAGTTTGAGCTTGAAGGCTGACATTCGACACACTCGATCGTTGTGAATTCACCTTTCAGATGACGTCTTTTCCAAGCCTCTCGGAGGTCGTGCGGCTCAAACACGAGCGTCGAAGCCTTCCGTTTCGCTCCAGTAGTTGGCCTTTATTGACTAAATTGAAACATGACGACCTATGTGATTTCGGCAGAACTTTTGAACCCTTAAGTTTGAGATTGTGGGCTGACGTTCGACACACTCGATCGTTGTGAATCCACCTTTCAGATGAGGTCTCTTCCAAGCCTCTCGGAGGTCGTGCAGCCGAAACACGAGCTTCGAAGCATTCCGTTTCGCTCCAGGAGTAGGCCTTTATTGACTAAATTGTCACATGATGACCTTTATGATTTCGGCAGAACTTTTGAACCTTTAAGTTTGAGCTTGTAGACTGACATTCGACACACTCGATCGTTTTGAATCCACCTTTCAGATGAGGTCTCTTGCAATCCTCTCGGAGTTCGTGCGGCCGAGCGGCGACTGTCAAAGCATTCAGTTTCGCTCCAGTAGTAGGCCTTTATTGACTAAATTGTAACATGTCGACCTATGTGATTTCGGCAGAACTTTTGAACCCTTAAGTTTGAACTAGTGGGCTGACGTTTGACACACTCGATCGTTGTGAATCCACCTTTCAGATGAGGTCTCTTCCAAGCCTCTCGGAGGTCGTGCGGCCGAAACACGAGCGTCGAAGCATTCCGTTTCGCTCCAGTAGTAGGCCTATATTGACTAAATTGTAACATGTCGACCTATGTGATTTCGGCAGAACTTTTGAACCCTTAAGTTTGAGCTTGTAGATTGACATTCGACACACTCGATCGTTTTGAATCCACCTTTCAGTTGAGGTCTCTTGCAATCCTCTCGGAGTTCGTGCGGCCGAGTGGCGACTGTCAAAGCATTCCGTTTCGCTCCAGTAGTAGGCCTTTATTGACTAAATTGTAACATGTCGACCTATGTGATTTCGGCAGAACTTTAGAACCCTTAAGTTTGAGCTAGTAGGCTGACCTTCGAGACACTCGATCGTTTTGAATCCACCTTTCAGATGACGTCTTTTCCAAGCTTCTCGGAGGTCATGCGGCCGAAACACGAGCGTCGAAGCATTCCGTTTCGCTCCAGTAGGAGGCCTTTATTGACGAAATTGTAACATGACGACTTATGTGATTTAGGCAGAACTTTTGAACCTTTAAGTTTGAGCCAGTAGACTGACATTCGACACACTCGATCGTTTTGAATCCACCTTTCAGATGAGGTCTCTTCCAAGCCTCTCGGAGGTCGTGCGGCCGAAACACGACCGTCGAAGCATTCCGTTTCGCTCCAGTAGTAGGCCTATATTGACTAAATTGTAACATGACTACCTATGTGATTTCGGCAGAACTTTTGAACCCTTAAGTTTGAGCTTGAAGGCTGACATTCGACACACTCGATCGTTGTGAATTCACCTTTCAGATGACGTCTTTTCCAAGCCTCTCGGAGGTCCTGCGGCCGAAACACGAGCGTCGAAGCATTCCGTTTCGCTCCAGTAGGAGGCCTTTATTGACTAAATTGTAACATGACGACCTATGTGATTTCGGCAGAACTTTTGAACCTTTAAGTTTGAGCTAATAGACTGACTTTCGACACACTCGATCGTTTTGAATCCACCTTTCAAATGAGGTCTCTTCCAAGCCTCTCGGAGGTCGTGCGGCTGAAACACGAGCGTCGAAGCATTCCGTTTCGCTCCAGTAGTAGGCCTTTATTGACTAAATTAAAACATGACGACCTATGTGATTTCGGCAGAACTTTTGAACCCTTAAGTTTGAGATTATGGGCTGACTTTCGACACACTCAAACGTTGTGAATCCACCTTTCAGATGAGGTCTCTTCCAAGCCGCTCGGAGGTCGTCCGGCCGGAACACGAGCGTCGAAGCATTCCGTTTCGCTCCAGTAGTAGTCCTTTATTGACTAAATTGTAACATGACGACCTATGTGATTTCGGCAGAACTTTTGAACCCTTAAGTTTGAGCTAGTAGGCTGACCTTCGAAACACTCGATCGTTTTGAATCCACCTTTCAGATGACGTCTTATCCAAGCTTCTCGGCGATCGTGCGGCCGAAACACGAGCGTCGAATCATTCCGTTTAGCTCCAGTAGGAAGCCTTTATTGACTAAATTGTAACATGACGACCTATGTGATTTAGGCAGAACTTTTGAACCTTTAAGTTTGAGCTAGTAGACTGACATTCAACACACTCGATCGTTTTGAATCCACCTTTCAGATGACGTCTCTTCCAAGCCTCTCTGAGGTCGTGCGGCCGAAACACAAGCGTCGAAGCATTCCGTTTCGCTCCATTCGTAGGCCTTTATTGACTAAATTGTAACATGACGACCGATATGATTTCGGCAGAACTTTTGAACCCTTAAGTTTGAGATTATGGGCTGACGTTCGACACACTCGATCGTTGGGAATCCACCTTTCAGATGAGGTCTCTTCCAAGCCTCTCGGAGGTCGTGCGGCCGAAACACGAGCATCGAAGCATTCCGTTTCGCTCCAGTAGTAGGCCTTTATTCAGTAATTTGGAACATGACGACCTATGTGATTTCGGCAGAACTTTTGAACCCTTAAGTTTGAGCTAGTAGGCTGACATTCGACACACTCGATCGTTTTGAAGCCACCTTTCAGATGACGTCTTTTCCAAGCCTCTCGGAGGTCGTGCAGCCGAAACACGAGCTTCGAAGCATTCCGTTTCGCTCCAGGAGTAGGCCTTTATTGACTAAATTGTAACATGTCGACCTATGTGATTTCAGCAGAACTTTAGAACCCTTAAGTATGAGCTAGTAGGCTGAAATTCGACACACTCGATCGTTTTGAATCCACCTTTCAGATGAGGTCTCTTCCAATCCTCTCGGAGTTCGTGCAGCCAAAACACGAGCTTCGAACCATTCCGTTTCGCTCCAGTAGTTGGCCTTTATTGACAGAATTGTAACATGACGACCTATGTGATTTCGGCAGAACTTTTGAACCCTTAAGTTTGAGCTTGTGGGCTGACGTTCGACACACTCGATCGTTGTGAATCCACCTTTCAGATGAGGTCTCTTCCAAGCCTCTCGGAGGTCGTGCGGCTCAAACACGAGCGTCGAAGCCTTCCGTTTCGCTCCAGTAGTTGGCCTTTATTGACTAAATTGAAACATGACGACCTATGTGATTTCGGCAGAACTTTTGAACCCTTAAGTTTGAGATTGTGGGCTGACGTTCGACACACTCGATCGTTGTGAATCCACCTTTCAGATGAGGTCTCTTCCAAGCCTCTCGGAGGTCGTGCAGCCGAAACACGAGCTTCGAAGCATTCCGTTTCGCTCCAGGAGTAGGCCTTTATTGACTAAATTGTCACATGATGACCTTTATGATTTCGGCAGAACTTTTGAACCTTTAAGTTTGAGCTTGTAGACTGACATTCGACACACTCGATCGTTTTGAATCCACCTTTCAGATGAGGTCTCTTGCAATCCTCTCGGAGTTCGTGCGGCCGAGCGGCGACTGTCAAAGCATTCAGTTTCGCTCCAGTAGTAGGCCTTTATTGACTAAATTGTAACATATCGACCTATGTGATTTCGGCAGAACGTTTGAACCCTTAAGTTTGAACTAGTGGGCTGACGTTTGACACACTCGATCGTTGTGAATCCACCTTTCAGATGAGGTCTCTTCCAAGCCTCTCGGAGGTCCTGCGGCCGAAACACGAGCGTCGAAGCATTCCGTTTCGCTCCAGTAGTAGGCCTATATTGACTAAATTGTAACATGACGACCTATGTGATTTCGGCAGAACTTTTGAACCCTTAAGTTTGAGCTTGTAGATTGACATTCGACACACTCGATCGTTTTGAATCCACCTTTCAGTTGAGGTCTCTTGCAATCCTCTCGGAGTTCGTGCGGCCGAGTGGCGACTGTCAAAGCATTCCGTTTCGCTCCAGTAGTAGGCCTTTATTGACTAAATTGTAACATGTCGACCTATGTGATTTCGGCAGAACTTTAGAACCCTTAAGTTTGAGCTAGTAGGCTGACCTTCGAGACACTCGATCGTTTTGAATCCACCTTTCAGATGACGTCTTTTCCAAGCTTCTCGGAGGTCATGCGGCCGAAATACGAGCGTCGAAGCATTCCGTTTCGCTCCAGTAGGAGGCCTTTATTGACGAAATTGTAACATGACGACTTATGTGATTTAGGCAGAACTTTTGAACCTTTAAGTTTGAGCCAGTAGACTGACATTCGACACACTCGATCGTTTTGAATCCACCTTTCAGATGAGGTCTCTTCCAAGCCTCTCGGAGGTCGTGCGGCCGAAACACGACCGTCGAAGCATTCCGTTTCGCTCCAGTAGTAGGCCTATATTGACTAAATTGTAACATGACTACCTATGTGATTTCGGCAGAACTTTTGAACCCTTAAGTTTGAATTAGTGGGCTGACGTTTGACACACTCGATCGTTGTGAATTCACCTTTCAGATGACGTCTTTTCCAAGCCTCTCGGAGGTCCTGCGGCCGAAACACGAGCGTCGAAGCATTCCGTTTCGCTCCAGTAGGAGGCCTTTATTGACTAAATTGTAACATGACGACCTATGTGATTTCGGCAGAACTTTTGAACCTTTAAGTTTGAGCTAATAGACTGACTTTCGACACACTCGATCGTTTTGAATCCACCTTTCAAATGAGGTCTCTTCCAAGCCTCTCGGAGGTCGTGCGGCTGAAACACGAGCGTCGAAGCATTCCGTTTCGCTCCAGTAGTAGGCCTTTATTGACTAAATTAAAACATGACGACCTATGTGATTTCGGCAGAACTTTTGAACCCTTAAGTTTGAGATTATGGGCTGACTTTCGACACACTCAAACGTTGTGAATCCACCTTTCAGATGAGGTCTCTTCCAAGCCGCTCGGACGTCGTCCGGCCGGACCACGAGCGTCGAAGCATTCCGTTTCGCTCCAGTAGTAGTCCTTTATTGACTAAATTGTAACATGACGACCTATGTGATTTCGGCAGAACTTTTGAACCCTTAAGTTTGAGCTAGTAGGCTGACCTTCGAAACACTCGATCGTTTTGAATCCACCTTTCAGATGACGTCTTATCCAAGCTTCTCGGAGATCGTGCGGCCGAAACACGAGCGTCGAAGCATTCCGTTTCGCTCCAGTAGGAGGCCTTTATTGACGAAATTGTAACATGACGACTTATGTGATTTAGGCAGAACTTTTGAACCTTTAAGTTTGAGCCAGTAGACTGACATTCGACACACTCGATCGTTTTGAATCTACCTTTCAGATGAGGTCTCTTCCAAGCCTCTCGGAGGTCGTGCGGCCGAAACACGACCGTCGAAGCATTCCGTTTCGCTCCAGTACTAGGCCTATATTGACTAAATTGTAACATGACTACCTATGTGATTTCGGCAGAACTTTTGAACCCTTAAGTTTGAGCTTGAAGGCTGACATTCGACACACTCGATCGTTGTGAATTCACCTTTCAGATGACGTCTTTTCCAAGCCTCTCGGAGATCCTGGGGCCGAAACACGAGCGTCGAAGCATTCCGTTTCGCTCCAGTAGGAGGCCTTTATTGACTAAATTGTAACATGACGACCTATGTGATTTCGGCAGAACTTTTGAACCTTTAAGTTTGAGCTAATAGACTGACTTTCGACACACTCGATCGTTTTGAATCCACCTTTCAAATGAGGTCTCTTCCAAGCCTCTCGGAGGTCGTGCGGCTGAAACACGAGCGTCGAAGCATTCCGTTTCGCTCCAGTAGTAGGCCTTTATTGACTAAATTAAAACATGACGACCTATGTGATTTCGGCAGAACTTTTGAACCCTTAAGTTTGAGATTATGGGCTGACTTTCGACACACTCAAACGTTGTGAATCCACCTTTCAGATGAGGTCTCTTCCAAGCCGCTCGGAGGTCGTCCGGCCGGAACACGAGCGTCGAAGCATTCCGTTTCGCTCCAGTAGTAGTCCTTTATTGACTAAATTGTAACATGACGACCTATGTGATTTCGGCAGAACTTTTGAACCCTTAAGTTTGAGCTAGTAGGCTGACCTTCGAAACACTCGATCGTTTTGAATCCACCTTTCAGATGACGTCTTATCCAAGCTTCTCGGAGATCGTGCGGCCGAAACACGAGCGTCGAATCATTCCGTTTAGCTCCAGTAGGAAGCCTTTATTGACTAAATTGTAACATGACGACCTATGTGATTTAGGCAGAACTTTTGAACCTTTAAGTTTGAGCTAGTAGACTGACATTCAACACACTCGATCGTTTTGAATCCACCTTTCAGATGACGTCTCTTCCAAGCCTCTCTGAGGTCGTGCGGCCGAAACACAAGCGTCGAAGCATTCCGTTTCGCTCCATTCGTAGGCCTTTATTGACTAAATTGTAACATGACGACCGATATGATTTCGGCAGAACTTTTGAACCCTTAAGTTTGAGATTATGGGCTGACGTTCGACACACTCGATCGTTGGGAATCCACCTTTCAGATGAGGTCTCTTCCAAGCCTCTCGGAGGTCGTGCGGCCGAAACACGAGCATCGAAGCATTCCGTTTCGCTCCAGTAGTAGGCCTTTATTCAGTAATTTGGAACATGACGACCTATGTGATTTCGGCAGAACTTTTGAACCCTTAAGTTTGAGCTAGTAGGCTGACATTCGACACACTCGATCGTTTTGAAGCCACCTTTCAGATGACGTCTTTTCCAAGCCTCTCGGAGGTCGTGCAGCCGAAACACGAGCTTCGAAGCATTCCGTTTCGCTCCAGGAGTAGGCCTTTATTGACTAAATTGTAACATGTCGACCTATGTGATTTCAGCAGAACTTTAGAACCCTTAAGTATGAGCTAGTAGGCTGAAATTCGACACACTCGATCGTTTTGAATCCACCTTTCAGATGAGGTCTCTTCCAATCCTCTCGGAGTTCGTGCAGCCAAAACACGAGCTTCGAACCATTCCGTTTCGCTCCAGTAGTTGGCCTTTATTGACTAAATTGTAACATGACGACCTATGTGATTTCGGCAGAACTTTTGAACCCTTAAGTTTGAGCTTGTGGGCTGACGTTCGACACACTCGATCGTTGTGAATCCACCTTTCAGATGAGGTCTCTTCCAAGCCTCTCGGAGGTCGTGCGGCTCAAACACGAGCGTCGAAGCCTTCCGTTTCGCTCCAGTAGTTGGCCTTTATTGACTAAATTGAAACATGACGACCTATGTGATTTCGGCAGAACTTTTGAACCCTTAAGTTTGAGATTGTGGGCTGACGTTCGACACACTCGATCGTTGTGAATGCACCTTTCAGATGAGGTCTCTTCCAAGCCTCTCGGAGGTCGTGCAGCCGAAACACGAGCTTCGAAGCATTCCGTTTCGCTCCAGGAGTAGGCCTTTATTGACTAAATTGTCACATGATGACCTTTATGATTTCGGCAGAACTTTTGAACCTTTAAGTTTGAGCTTGTAGACTGACATTCGACACACTCGATCGTTTTGAATCCACCTTTCAGATGAGGTCTCTTGCAATCCTCTCGGAGTTCGTGCGGCCGAGCGGCGACTGTCAAAGCATTCAGTTTCGCTCCAGTAGTAGGCCTTTATTGACTAAATTGTAACATATCGACCTATGTGATTTCGGCAGAACTTTTGAACCCTTAAGTTTGAACTAGTGGGCTGACGTTTGACACACTCGATCGTTGTGAATCCACCTTTCAGATGAGGTCTCTTCCAAGCCTCTCGGAGGTCGTGCGGCCGAAACACGAGCGTCGAAGCATTCCGTTTCGCTCCAGTAGTAGGCCTATATTGACTAAATTGTAACATGACGACCTATGTGATTTCGGCAGAACTTTTGAACCCTTAAGTTTGAGCTTGTAGATTGACATTTGACACACTCGATCGTTTTGAATCCACCTTTCAGTTGAGGTCTCTTGCAATCCTCTCGGAGTTCGTGCGGCCGAGTGGCGACTGTCAAAGCATTCCGTTTCGCTCCAGTAGTAGGCCTTTATTGACTAAATTGTAACATGTCGACCTATGTGATTTCGGCAGAACTTTTGAACCTTTAAGTTTGAGCCAGTAGACTGACATTCGACACACTCGATCGTTTTGAATCCACCTTTCAGATGAGGTCTCTTCCAAGCCTCTCGGAGGTCGTGCGGCCGAAACACGACCGTCGAAGCATTCCGTTTCGCTCCAGTAGTAGGCCTATATTGACTAAATTGTAACATGACTACCTATGTGATTTCGGCAGAACTTTTGAACCCTTAAGTTTGAATTAGTGGGCTGACGTTTGACACACTCGATCGTTGTGAATTCACCTTTCAGATGACGTCTTTTCCAAGCCTCTCGGAGGTCCTGCGGCCGAAACACGAGCGTCGAAGCATTCCGTTTCGCTCCAGTAGGAGGCCTTTATTGACTAAATTGTAACATGACGACCTATGTGATTTCGGCAGAACTTTTGAACCTTTAAGTTTGAGCTAATAGACTGACTTTCGACACACTCGATCGTTTTGAATCCACCTTTCAAATGAGGTCTCTTCCAAGCCTCTCGGAGGTCGTGCGGCTGAAACACGAGCGTCGAAGCATTCCGTTTCGCTCCAGTAGTAGGCCTTTATTGACTAAATTAAAACATGACGACCTATGTGATTTCGGCAGAACTTTTGAACCCTTAAGTTTGAGATTATGGGCTGACTTTCGACACACTCAAACGTTGTGAATCCACCTTTCAGATGAGGTCTCTTGCAATCCTCTCGGAGTTCGTGCAGCCGAAACACGAGCTTCGAAGCATTCCGTTTCGCTCCAGTAGTTGGCCTTTCTTGACTAAATTGTAACATGACGACCTATGTGATTTCGGCAGAACTTTTGATCCCTTAAGTTTGAGATTATGGGCTGACGTTCGACACACTCGATCGTTTTGAATCCACCTTTCAGATGACGTCTTATCCAAGCTTCTCGGAGATCGTGCGGCCGAAACACGAGCGTCGAATCATTCCGTTTAGCTCCAGTAGGAAGCCTTTATTGACTAAATTGTAACATGACGACCTATGTGATTTTGGCAGAACTTTTGAACCTTTAAGTTTGAGCTAGTAGACTGACATTCAACACACTCGATCGTTTTGAATCCACCTTTCAGATGACGTCTCTTCCAAGCCTCTCTGAGGTCGTGCGGCCGAAACACAAGCGTCGAAGCATTCCGTTTCGCTCCATTCGTAGGCCTTTATTGACTAAATTGTAACATGACGACCGATATGATTTCGGCAGAACTTTTGAACCCTTAAGTTTGAGCTTGTGGGCTGACGTTCGACACACTCGATCGTTGTGAATCCACCTTTCAGATGAGGTCTCTTCCAAGCCTCTCGGAGGTCGTGCGGATGAAACACGAGCGTCGAAGCATTCCGTTTCGCTCCAATAGTAAGCCTTTCTTGACTAAATTGTAACATGACGACCTATGTGATTTCGGCAGAACTTTTGAACCTTTAAGTTTGAGCTAATAGACTGACTTTCGACACACTCGATCGTTTTGAATCCACCTTTCAGATGAGGTCTCTTCCAAGCCTCTCGGAGGTCGTGCGGCCGAAAACACGAGCGTCGAAGCATTCCATTTCGCTCCAGTAGTAGGCCTACATTGACTAATTTGTAACATGACGACCTATGTGATTTCGGCAGAACTTTTGAACCCTTAAGTTTGAGCTCGTGGGCTGACTTCGACGCACTCGATCGTTTTGAATCCACCTTTCAAATGAGGTCTCTTCCAATCCTCTCGGAGGTCGTGCGGCTGAAACACGAGCGTCGAAGCATTCTGTTTCGCTCCAGGAGTAGGCCTTTATTGACTAAATTGTAACATGACGACCTATGTGATTTCGGCAGAACTTTTGAACCCTTAAGTTTGAGCTAGTAGGCTGACCTTCGAGACAGTCGATCGTTTTGAATCCACCTCTCAGAAGACGTATTTTCCAAGCTTCTCGGAGGTCGTGCGGCCGAAACACGAGCGTCGAAGCATTCCGTTTCGCTCCAGTAGTTGGCCTTTATTGACTAAATTGTAACATGACGACCTATGTGATTTATGCAGAACTTTTGAACCCTTAAGTTTGAACTAGTGGGCTGACGTTCGACACACTCGATCGTTGGGAATCCAACTTTCAGATGAGGTCTCTTCCAAACCTCTCGTAGGTCGTGCGGCCGAAACACGAGCGTCGAAGCATTCCGTTTCGCTCCAGGACTAGTCCTTTGACTAAATTGTAACATGACGACCTATGTGATTTCGGCAGAACTTTGGAACCCTTAAGTTTGAGCTAGTGGGCTGACGTTCGACACACTCGATCGTTGTGAATCCACCTTTCAGATGATGTCTCTTCCAATCCTCTCGGAGTTCGTGCAGCCGAAACACGAGCTTCGAAGCATTCCGTTTCGCTCCAGGACTAGTCCTTTGACTAAATTGTAACATGACGACCTATGTGATTTCGGCAGAACCTTTGAACCCTTAAGTTTGAGATTGTGGGCTGACATTCGACACACTCGATCGTTGTGAATCCACCTTTCAGATGAGGTCTCTTCCAAGCCTCTCGGAGGTCGTGCGGCCGAAACACAAGCGTCGAAGCATTCCGTTTCGCTCCAGTCGTAGGCCTTTATTGACTAAATTGTAACATGACGACCGATATGATTTCGGCAGAACTTTTGAACCCTTAAGTTTGAGATTGTGGGCTGACGTTCGACACACTCGATCGTTGTGAATCCACCTTTCATATGAGGTCTCTTCCAAGCCTCTCGTAAGTCGTGCGACCGAAACACGAGCGTCGAAGCATTCCGTTTCGCTCCATTACTAGTCCTTTATTGACTAAATTGTAACATGACGACCTATGTGATTTCGGCAGAATTTTTGAACCCTTAAGTTTGAGCTTGTGGGCTGACGTTCGACACACTCGATCGTTGTGAATCCACCTTTCAGATGAGGTCTCTTCCAAGCCTCTCGGAGGTCGTGCGGCTGAAACACGAGCGTCGAAGCATTCCGTTTCGCTCCAGTAGTTGGGCTTTATTGACTAAATTGAAACATGACGACCTATGTGATTTCGGCAGAACTTTTGAACCCTTAAGTTTGAGCTAGTGGGGTGACGTTTGACACACTCGATCGTTGTGAATCCACCTTTCAGATGAGGTCTCTTCCAATCCTCTCGGAGTTCGTGCAGCCGAAACACGAGCTTCGAAGCATTCCGTTTCGCTCCAATAGTAGGCCTTTCTAGACTAAATTGTAACATGTCGACCTATGTGATTTCGGCACAACTTTAGAACGCTTAAGTTTGAACTAGTAGGCTGACATTCGACACACTCGATCGTTTTGAATCCACGTTTCAGATGAGGTCTCTTCCAAGCCTCTCGGAGGTCGTGCGGCTGAAACACGAGCGTCGAAGCATTCCGTTTCGCTCCAGTAGTAGGCCTTTATTGACTAAATTGAAACATGACGACCTATGTGATTTCGGCAGAACTTTTGAACCCTTAAGTTTGAACTAGTGGGCTGACGTTCGACACACTCGATCGTTGTGAATCCACCTTTCAGATGAGGTCTCTTCCAAGCCTCTCGGAGGTCGTGCGGCTGAAACACGAGCATCGAAGCATTCCGTTTCGCTCCAGGAGTAGGCCTTTATTAACTAAATTGAAACTTGACGACTTTTGTGATTTCGGCAGAACTTTAGAACGCTTAAGTTTGAGCTAGTGGGCTGACCTTCGACACACTCGATCGTTGTGAATCCACCTTTCAGATGATGTCTCTTCCAATCCTCTCGGAGTTCGTGCAGCCGAAACACGAGCGTCGAAGCATTCCGTTTCGCTCCATTACTAGTCCTTTATTGACTAAATTGTAACATGACGACCTATGTGATTTCGGCAGAACCTTTGAACCCTTAAATTTGAGATTGTGGGCTGACATTCGACACACTCGATCGTTGTGAATCCACCTTTCAGATGAGGTCTCTTCCAAGCCTCTCGGAGGTCGTGCGGCTGAAACACAAGCGTCGAAGCATTCCGTTTCGCTCCAGTCGTAGGCCTTTATTGACTAAATTGTAACATGACGACCGATATGATTTCGGCAGAACTTTTGAACCCTTAAGTTTGAGATTGTGGGCTGACGTTCGACACACTCGATCGTTGTGAATCCACCTTTCATATGAGGTCTCTTCCAAGCCTCTCGTAAGTCGTGCGACCGAAACACGAGCGTCGAAGCATTCCGTTTCGCTCCATTACTAGTCCTTTATTGACTAAATTGTAACAAGACGACCTATGTGATTTCGGCAGAACTTTTGAACCCTTAAGTTTGAGCTTGTGGGCTGACATTCGACACACTCGATCGTTGTGAATCCACCTTTCAAATGAGGTCTCTTCCAAGCCTCTCGGAGGTCGTGCGGCTGAAACACGAGCGTCGAAGCATTCCGTTTCGCTCCAGTAGTTGGGCTTTATTGACTAAATTGAAACATGACGACCTATGTGATTTCGGCAGAACTTTGAACCCTTAAGTTTGAGCTAGTGGGGTGACGTTTGACACACTCGATCGTTGTGAATCCACCTTTCAGATGAGTCTCTTCCAATCCTCTCGGAGTTCGTGCAGCCGAAACACGAGCTTCGAAGCATTCCGTTTCGCTCCAA